>NC_079207.1:54928130-55157299 GCF_026745355.1 Beta vulgaris subsp. vulgaris
GGAGGGTGAGCCGGGGAGGCAAAGAGAGAGGGGGGGAGGCGAGGGGGAGGAAGGCAAAGAAGGAGTAGGTGTAGGGGGCCTGCAGGGTAGGGTGGGGGCAACAGAGGAGTAGGGGCTTAGGTCTAGGGTTTGGGGGTGCAAGGGTGGCAGGTGGGAGCTGTGGGGTGGGAGTGAAGAGGCAGGGGGCTGGATAATGGTGTTCGCGAGGGTGGTGGTGGCAGTGGTGGCTGAGGGTAGTGGTTAGGTAGGAAGAAGAAATAGAGGAGGGAGAAAAAGGAAATAATACCCTACAAATACTGGCGGTATACTATAAATACACGTGACAAATAAAATGACGATTTTAACATCAGTTTTCCACAGTTTTTAAGATGCAGATTTTTAAAGACTTTTCATTTTAAATAGCACAAAAAATTTGTCAAAATATAAATAATAAAAGTCTCTCTGACCCAACCGTTAGATTCATAACAAAACATTCCGGTGCATGAACAAGAGATTGTCGACTTCTTAAATTAACTCAACTCCAAACTGGTTGGAATCTGAATCATGTGTCTGGTCCTGAACAGATCCGACTAATCGTTTTTGCTAGGTTTAGGCAACATATTATACCTAAAACAAGGGTGAAAGTTTCCTTGACATCTGCTCTTATTCATATTGCCTCTAGCATCCACTTTAATCCATTACTCTAATCCAAATTAAAAGCATCCATCCTAAAACTAAATGAACAATGTTTAAATTATTGTGAGTTGAGTGATCTTGCTTATAAATTAGAAGTATAAAATTATAAGAAACAAGAGATTCATGATAAAAAACATGAACACATGAACAATATTATACCTATACAAGAGGTATGTTACTCTACTGAAACAAGCAGTCATTTTTTACTAACCCAGTTCGTAATAAGTCAATAATCCACAAAACTAAGAAGACTTTAGAGGAGCCAAATGCATATACTATTTAGTATCAACTATCTAGTATTTTATCATCATAGTAGTGATCTGTATTACTGTATAAAGATGAGAGAGATTGTTACTTGGAAGAATAGGCTTGACCTTTCAATAGTATCGTCTTTTAAATGTGTGAATGTCTAGACTCTTGAGTTCTTTATCTAGCTACTTCAATTGACTAATAGTTGGGTCGTCTTTTGTCGAAATGCAGGAAAGTCAAGTTTCCTCGAAAAACTCCATGCACGAAGAAGACCAAGATTTTACTATACGGGAAGATGTTGCACGCAGCGAGCGGGAATGGATTTAATAGCTCACATAGACACAAGCAGAGAGAACTGATATTCCTATATATGATATTGGAAAAATTATCCAATATCACAACATTTTTGTAATTTTTAAGACAAAAATTAACATTAAAAAATTATAAATTATATAAAAAAATTATAATAAAATTATGCCTGCTGTATTGCGCAGTAAATGAGGTGTATTCTTTGTATATGGTTATGGAGCAATGGGAAAGACGTACCTGTGGATCACTATGTGTAGCATTAAGGCGTAAAGAGAAAATTGTTTTGCCAGTTGCATCAAGTGGAATCACCTATTTGTTGCTTCCATGTGGGAGAACTGCGCATTCTAGATTTGGTCCACCGCTAAATGTTGATGAGAACTCAACATGTCATGGCATTAAGGCTGGATCAGACTTGAAAAATTTACATATGAAGACAAAGCTTATCATTTGGGATGAAGCTCCCATGATACATAAATATTACTTTGTAACTCTTGATAGAAGCTTAAAGGATGTTATGCAATCAATAAATCCAGGAAATCATCATATCCCATTTGGTGGTAAGGTAGTTGTGTTTGCTGGTGACTTAAGAAAAATATTGCTTGTTGTTCCCATAGGTAGCAGGCAAGATATTGTCTTTTTAGCAATCAATAGTTCTTATTTATGGAACTTTTGTCGTGTGCTTAGATTGACACAAAGCACACGTCTTAGAATAGGACCCGATAAGTCAAATCTGGAAGAAGTTAGGGAGTTCTCTAAGTGGATTCTGAACATCGGAGATGACAAAGTTGGTGAATCGAATGATGGTGAAGCAAATATAGAAATTTCTCATGAAGCATTGATATATGGAGGAGATGACCCTATTTCTCCAATAGTCGATAACACATACCTAATCTAGAAGATAACATCAGGGAAGCAAGTTATTTTCAAGAAAGAGCTATTTTTGCTCCAACTAATGAAATTGCTGACATGGTTAATGATAGTGTTTTGTCACTCTTACTAGGTAAAGGAAGAATGTACTTGAGTTCAGATGTAATTTCAATGGAGGAAGGGAGTTGGAATACACGAGATGTACTCTACTGAATTTCTGAATACAATCAAGTGCGGGAGTTTGCAAAAATCATAATATGACCTTGAAGGTATGGGCACCGGTGATGCTACTACAGAATACTGATCAGAATTCTAGGCTTTGCAATGGTACTAGGTCAGTCATTAAGCACCTTGGCAATCGAATTATCAAGGCAGTTGTTGTATCTGGTAGTAATGTTGGTGATAAAGTTTTTATTCCACGGATGACACTTACCCCCATCAAAATTCCCATAAAATTTCAAAAAAGACAATTTCCATTGGTTGTTTGTTTTGCAATGACAATCAATAAAAGTCAAGGACAGTCCTTGCTGCTTAGCGCACCTTGGCTTATATGTCCCTCGACCAGTAATCAGCCTGGACAATTGTATGTGGCTATTTCAAGAGTTACATGCAATGTGGTCTATAAGGAAGTTTTTCAAAATGTTTGAATTGTGTATAGCATTGTAATTGACACTATTTTTTATGTTTCAATAAAGATATAGTATAACTGTTTGTTCCTTTAATAATGTGTTGTCTATTTAATTTGATCTCAAGTTTCATTTTAATACTCTCATCAAACAAAAATGTTACTGTCATTAATAACATGTCTCTTTTCGTTTAATAAATAATTTATAATATGACAATATGGTTTCCCGTGCATTTCTGCACGGATTAAAAACTAGTGGATTTAGTATAAGCTCACATAGACACAGGTAGAGAGCAGTGATATTAATTCCTATATATGATATTGGACAAATTGTCCAATATCATAAGATTTTGTAATTTTTATGACAAAAATTAACATTGAAAAATTATAAATTATAGTTTTTTTATATTTATTTGGGGCTTGTTACTTAATATCTAGTTGATATGTTATACATTTTTGTTGAAATCCCGATCCGGATCTTACGATCCTACGATTTTAAGATCTGGAAGGACCTCACCGATCCCGATCCTACATAGGATCTTAATCTTGTAGGATCTTTCGATCATACCAAACCACAAAAAATCACATGGTAGGATCTTAATACGATTCTACAATCCTACAAATTTGCGATATGATTATATCGTAAAAAAAGTCAAAAAGTAATTTCACATATTATTTTCTCCTATTAGATTTTGGTTGCGTGTTAATTCAATCTTATATTATTCAAAAACTATCACCATTTGCTAATAAAATAAGTCATTATTAATATGTGTAAATTTTTAATATGAGATTCTCACCATATTCTAACATAATTATCACTATCTTACTGAATTGTAGAATCTTACGATCCTACCGATTCGATTCTACCATCCCCTACGATCCAAAGGAGGATCCTGATCCTAATAACTGATATTATATGACTAGTACATCAAATCTTGACATAGTCTTATCATATCGATTGACTACTATATCATATTTTGGGTGTATCTTATCATATCAAGTGAATGTTATATTATATTGCAATCAAGTTGCTAGTAAAATTATAAAAACGCCATTATTTGGGACAAGTTATTCAATATCGGATATGGATGAATACTTTCTCCACAAACACTTGACCAGTGGGTCAACCTGATACTTGTTCGATCTGAACCTAGTACGACCCGAGAAGGCCAGTCCTCACTCTCCTAAGATCTAATTCTGACCAAATCATCACCGTTTTTTAGATTCTTGTGGTCATATTTTTATAACAAAATGAGCCCCTACTGTAAGTATAAGCACAACTAAATTTGATACTTCATTGTCCTGGTAATTTGGCACTTCATAGTAATAGCATCACTAACTCCAGATTTCAATACTGCAGTAATGCAATTCTTAAATTCAACCTTCAAAAACAGAATATTTTTTAAAAATTTCGAAACAGACGAGGGGAAAACTATTAGCAATAAATGCAACTTATACTACTTGGGTTTTCTAGTTAGGTTCAAATCCAACAATAAATGCAAAGTTGTAAACTTTAATTGAGAAGTAAATTAATAAACAGAGACAAAGACTTAACGTGGTCTGGTCAACCTTGACCGACATCCACAAGCAAGAACGTTGGAATGGTTTTTAGTGTCTCAAATGGAGGAATACAATGGAAAAGAAGAAAGTGAGAAGGAAAGAGAGAAAATTCTATTTTGTGGCTAATAATGATCTTAAGGTTCTCAAACGACTTTAGGATGCCTTATATATGGCCTCCTAAAGTTTACAAAATGACCTAAAACAAAACCAAGTAAATGCTGAAATATCCGAACAAAATCAACAGGGTCAAATAGCCCGCCTCAACAAGTATCCGTCCGCCCGAGAAACAACCGTTCCCGCCTGGGGCAGAGAATCCGAAAGTTCCTGCCTCGAGAAGTAGTTTGCAAAGACCGGTCTTCCACTATCCAGGCTACATTACCCGCACGTGAAAATACGTACACTTCCTTAGAATACGAACCTTGACTTGAATTTCTCCAAACATCTCTAATTACACATAAAATAACAAATAAAACTCCAAGGCTCCAACCCATAGGGGCCTACAACTAACAAGAGGAGAGACCAACCAAGTTCACACACAAAGTGAACTTAGTGGTTCAGAAAGGCTTTGTCAACATGTCGGAGGGGTTCTCTTGGTACAAAGCTTCATCAAGGTCTACTCCTTTTTATCAATGACATCATTCTTCTATGGAACATGTTTTGGTTCTTAGCCAAGTGAATGTCACCTTGGCTATCACAAAATACGTACACCTCCTTAGAATACGAGATAATCTCCCTAACCAAACCTTTTAGCCACTTTGCCTGTTTGAGTGCCTCAGTAATCGCCATAAAATTCGCTTCTTTGATAACCCGAATTTTTCTGACCATTTTACAGAAGATTAAGCACAATAAAAGAGACCTTGGTCGAGCTAACTCGGACTATCACCATCACATTCACCGAACAACATCGGAGAATGTGGAACTCAATTCCCAATTCTATTGAAATTAATTTAACTATTACAACGATCCCCTGATTCTCATACTCTACTCTCATAAATCCCTATGGAAAATCCGACAAAGTTTCCTTATCAGAATAGGACAACTCTAAAGCGGGAAATATCATGAACCTATTTATAATATTAATTAAATCCAACTCCAAGTACACAACAGCCTCAAGGCTTTCGTGGATCAACAGCCAACCGAGAATCAGGAGCACTATCGGCTTTTCAGGGTAGAAATAGAAATTAAATAACTAAATACAAAGTCAAGCGTCCTCACCTCAAATTTAAATACAACATCACTCGAGCTCATATCAGATTCGACTTGCAAATGAATAACTCTCGGCTTCAACCTGAACCATTTAGAATACTGCCACCCACGAAGTTACAGGTCACAAAAATGACAAAACAATATACACACATCACTAAAGCTGAGTACTAAACCCGTAAACAAGATTATTAACACATGCTTCGGTGATTTTTAATTGGAAACGACTCAACAATCAACATAATCGCAACAATCACATCTGTTGTAACACGCATAACATCAACTCTTGCTGACCACATTCATATTATATCTTGATCCAATTATTTATCTTATAATACACCATCATACACATATCAGTAAAAGCATCAAGACGACGTCCAAGCAATCATAACAAAGACATATTTCATTTATCTTTATTTAATTAGTCCTCAAATATATCACGGTTCCTTATTAGGAATCTAAGTTTGCCAACTCTGAGATAATTAACATACTTTATTTCCTTTAATCGATTTCTTATCAGAAATCCAAACTTATGATTTTAAATACTATGTCAATCCTTTTCTTATACTTTTACAAACAATTCCTTATCAGGAATTAAATAACATGACAATATTCTACAACACAATTCCTTATCGGGAATCCAATAACAAGTGCATGATTAAAAACTATTACCGCAAGTGCATAGTGTACGATATAACACAACTAGCAAATATGGCTCGAACCCACGAGGATTGGATGTTAATACTATAATGTTACATTACCCACTTGATTAAATGAATTTTCAATTATACAAACTAACTATGCTTAAGCCAAACTTATTAGAATAATATTATAACTATAATAAATCTACCAATAATGACTATGCACTAGCAGCATAAACTATAGACTAAGACTACATTTAACTTAAGAAAATGACGAAAGTACAATCTTAAGCAAATAAGCTACTGGAATTGCAAGGGCAGCAATAATAAAACTTGAATCATGATAATGGATATTGGATTTTAGAAAAAGACAAAACTATGACTATAGAAGAATTGCAGTAGTATTCTGAGCATCCTAAGATTGAATTATGGAGTTGTAAGAGAACAAGCAACATCAAGCGACTATAAAGAAAAATAAAGAAAAACCAAAATAGTTCTTACTCAACGAAAGGAGGAAAGAAGAAAAAAACCAACTATGAGTAGATTGCAAATCAAAGTGTCAAACAAACGAACAAACCAAAAATTAGAGGAAGAAAGGAACGAAATTACCAAAACAACTTCTGGCAATTAGCTAAACCTGAATCAAACCAAAGAGAATCACTGTTCATCGCTGTCACCGGTGAATTGACAAAATCAAACTATATTGTATCCTACAACTCAACTCTAAAATTATTGTCTGTTGGTGTTGTTGTTTCTGCTAGGGGTGATAATGAGCATGACCTGTTCGCTAACAGTTCAATCTCGGCTTGGTCAAAGCTCAATCAAGTCTCGTTCATAGCTCGACCAAAGCTCGGTCAATGCTCAGTCAAAGCTCGGCTCGTCGTCGAATTTGCGTCTCCCTATTTGCATCAAACAAAAGAAAGACTGACGGAAATATTCAAGAATAGACAATTTGCGTCGAATGTCAACATAAATCCGACACAAATAACTAGTATAAATAGGATTTGCGTCGGATGATCTGGGGTACGCGACGCAAATGACTCCAACAATGTGCGTCGGACGAGCCCAATCATACGACGCAAATCCCATATGCGTCAGACGTCTACAAATGTTTGACGCAGTTGATTATATCCCAGTTATGATAAATGATTCATGATTTACGTCGGACCTATAAGTCCCATCCGATGCAAATCACTTATAATATATAAACTAACCTACTTCACCAATCCACTTTAACCTTAATCTCACTACATCTCGCTCTTCCTAAACTAACCTGCCTCACCAATTCACTTCAAACCTAGGCTCCGTTTGGTAGGGCGTAAAATATTTTCAGTGTAAAATGATTTTCATGGAAAACAATTTACAATGGAAAACACAATTCCAAAATTAGTTTTCCGTTGTTTGGTTCAATGTAAAAAAATGATGAAATGAAAGGAAAATGAAAGGGAAAGTAAGGAGGTAGTGAGAGGAGTGTAGAAGAGAGAGAAGGAAAATAGTTTTCCCTTCATTTTGGAAGGAAAATGGTTTTCCATCCTTGGGAGAGTAATTTTACCCCAAGGGAAAATGGTTTTACACTCTTTTGCCAACCAAACAATGTAAAACTGAAAATAGAGGAAAACAGTTTTCCGGGAAAACGTTTTACGCCCTACCAAACGGAGCCCTAATCTCACCGCATCTCTCTCTTCTTCACCAGCCGCATCTCATCAAAACCCTAAATCCTTCTGCATGTTTCCTCCTGTCTCAGAATTTTTCGTTGGTAAAACAAAAAAAAAGGTTCTACAAGAAGAAGACATTTACAACCCCAAAGAAGGAGCCTCTTGCTGTACTGAAGCTCTACAACGTTAATGAAGATGATGATAACCGTTGAGTTCTTGTTGATATTGAAGAGATCACGGTTTTAGAAATTAGTTTTAGTTGAATTTTATTTATAGATCTAGAATTTGCCTCTGTATTTGATATGTTGCTAATTTTTTTTCATTCTAATGTATCTAAAAATTTCAAACGTAAATTAAATTTGTAGCGTATGTGTGTCAGAATCTTAGATGCGTTATTCTTTGTTAGATTTTTTTTCGTTTATCATTTTTGGGATGAATTTATGGGATTTTAGTTTATATAAGTGTAAAAAGAGGTGAATTTGGGAGTGAAATTTCACCGAATGATAACGAATATCAAAGAAACTAGTTTCGGCCTGGTACTTTTTATTTGCAAGCAGAAGACACATGGGCGTTTCAGATGAGTCCACGTGTGCAGTGGAGAGTCGTAGATTTCCATGTTACAACATTTATCCTAAAAGAGGTTTTTTACTGTTTAGCGCCAAGACGGTTAAAAATCCATTTTATCTTAAGTGAACCACCTTGTTTTTCAAAAAATGGTAAATGGCACCATTTTGCCGGTTTTAATCGATCGATGATAAATGATTCTTGAATACACCAGTTATATTTTACTGGAAAATCATGTTGTTTTTACCCCACTATAAATCTGGACTTTTGTCCTTTCTCAAACCATTTCACATCTTGAGAGAATTTTTTTAGAGAGAGAGACGCTGCCGTTTTTTCTGAATTTCTAAAGAGAGAGTGCGTTCGTCCAGAATTCGTTAGCTTCAACGATCGTCTGAGTAGCTCGTCAGGTATTCCCCTTCTTCTTCTTTGTTCTCAATTCTTTACTTTTCTTTTTTAAAATTCAAAAAATGGATTTATCTTCTTCGTCGAATAACCCCAGCCGCCTATGAGTTGGACTTGACTCTAGAATAGATAACCTTCCTTCTTCGGCATATTTTAGAGTTGGGCCTATTCTGGTCGGTCATGCATTTTAATTTTATGGAACTGCAGGATAAAATCAAACGACCTAGTCTTTACAATGCAGGGTAATCTGGCGTGCGTCAAGCAAATCGCCCGTCTTAGACGCGGAGTAACCCTCCGAACCTCCAATTCTGAGATAGAGGCGTCAACTGGTAGAGATCCCGATGATAGGGAGTGTGAAATCGAAAGTGCCCGGCCGACACCTGAGCATTCTTTTCCTCGAAGCATCCAGGAGGATAGACTCATTCAAGTGGCTTCCGAGGCCCGTCCCTCCGGAAGAGACATGGAGGTGGAAGAGGCCAATGGAGTAGGAAGTGAATCTCGAACTTCCAACGATTCGGACGACCCATCCACCACTTCTTTTGAAATTAGAATACGCTTAGGTCCTCTTTCTGACCCCAGATTCATTATAGCCAACAATGGTTGGTTAGGACGGGTAGGTACTGACCCTAGGCACTTTTACTCGGCCATTATTCCCATGACGGGCTTTTCTTTCGTCTTGCCAGGTAAAGACAATACCATGCTTAGTGCTCCTTCTGGCCACTTTGCTGTCTATCGGCTGGCTTTAGACACGGGACTGAGATTTCCTCTTCACCCTTTCGTTGGTCGGCTGCTACATTATTATAACATCGACCATAATCAATTAGCCCCTAACTCTTGGCAAAATATTTAACTTTCCTGGCCTTTTGTGAGTTAAAGTGCATCACTCCTTCTTTGTCGCCCTTCACCGAGATACTTATGTATCTAAGGTTCCTAAAACAGTAGAAGGAGTCTGGTTTAGTGTTTGTAACCGTCATGGCTTCCTTACATCTTGGCATAAGACATCCAAGATGAACGCCTGGAAAGCCGGGTTTCTGTTTGTCCAAGTGCCTAACGAGGTAGTGGCCAGGAGACATCGTTATTTTAGCTGATGGCCCACCAACACTGGACGAACAACATCTTTTTTAGAGATGAAGAGCAGTTCTGACGAAGAACTGGTACAATACTTCAGAATAGTGGAGTATTGTACCCCAAACAACTCCTCCTTTAAGGGACCATCCAACTGGATACCTTTTAAGGAAATGTGTTATAGTGATAACTTCCTGGTTGCCGCTGGCTTGCGGTCGGCCAAAGATAGAGGTATAACTTTTATTTCTTAAGTAAAACTCTTTGTCTGCGGAATTAGCCCTACTAATGATATGCTTTATCTTACATCTCTCCTGCCAAAGATGCTTTGAAGAAGTCTTAGACGGGAGATATTAGCATGTCTAAGTTTACTAACTCTCTCTGGAAGGAGTACATCGGCTCTGAAAAGAGGACGGATACTCTGGTTAGTTTTTTTTTAACGGCCAGAACAAGTTGATTTCCCTCGGCCTGAACCCTTCGTCCATAGTATATGACCTGGTTTTTGGAAAGAGTACCTTCAAAAGAGATATGCGGCCACCGAGGTTATCCTTACCTCTGAAGGCTTTGTCTAGTTTTAGGACAAGGCTATTTCCCAAAGGAAAGGCGGCTAACAGTCTTTTGGCCGACTTCCTTCTTCAGGTGGCCTTCATCTAAAGACTGAGGCCCTTGTTAAGTTTTAGGACGAGGCTCCTTCCCATTGGGAAAGCGGCCAACGGTCTTTTGGTCGGCTTCCTTCTTCAGGCGGCCTTCGTCTAGAGACTAAGGCCCTTGTCTAGTTTTAGGACGAGGATCTCCTCTTTTAAGGACGGTCAGACCTTTTTGACCTCTACTTGCTGACTTCTTCAGACCGGCTTCCTTCTTTCGGTGGCCTTCGTCTAAATAGCAAGTTAAAGCTAACTATGCATTTTTGTTTTCCTTATTCTTTCTCTAGACGGTCGATTTTCTAACTTGTCTTTCTTCTTCTTCTTTCAAAAAAATGCACCAACGTCTAAGGCATTGGCAGAGAAGGCAGCCATTAATGAAGAGGCCAACCACAACAGGGGACGCCTGTCCTCCCAAGAAATCCAAAGGCTTCACGGCTAGTGTATGATAAAGGGTTTTGTTCATGTGTCATAGTATACACATCTTAGTATTGGTTTTGATTGATTGAGAAATTATTCAAGATAATTAAGCTCTGTTATCTAAAAGACAAAGAAGGAGCTCAAGGTGTACATAAACTTAAGTAACGACTATTATAAACGACAAATTTGTACATCTCAAACTAACAAGCACTAGTAGAAAAACAACAATTTGCGTCGCCCGAAGTGCGTCGGATGTAAAGCAACAAGAAGCAAAAGGTAATTTGCGTCGCACATGAAGAAAAGTGAGACGCGCATCATGGGTAAATAAGCACCAGCAATGATCTATATGCGTCGCATGTAACACAGGTGCGTTGCAAAAGCCCAATGTGCGTCGGACCAAGTGGCACATACGATGCAAATTGTCTCCTCCACGAGAAAAAAGAAAATTTCACTATCTGTGTCGCATGCTTGTGTAGGTGCGTTGCAAAAGACCCATTTCCGTCGGACCTTTGGCCGCATTCGACGCAAATTGGGCTTTACCCAAAACAAATTTGCCCAGACGCCAACGGCGTTATTCATATTTTGGAGCCCTAATTTACCCAAAACCTCTCGCCTGCCATTATCTCTCACCTGCCATTATCTCACATGCCATTATCTCGCCGGCGCTCTCTCAGCCTCGCCGGCGACGTTGCTTCTCCGGTGAACTCAACATCATCTCCAACACTCTTTCTCATTATCTGCGACTTTCTCTTTCTCATTCTAGGTGCGTGCGTGCGTGCGACTTTCTCATTCTTCGCCCCACTTTGTTGGCACTCTCTCTCTCTCTTGATGGCGCTCCCTCACCCTCGCCAGCGACGTTGCAGATTCGCACTTTCTCTCTCTCTTCTCGGTGCGTGCGACTTTATTTCTCGCAAGGGTATGTGCGTGCGACTCTTCTCGATGCCGGCACTCTCTCTCTACACCGTCCTGCCGCCGTCGCTGCGGACTGACTTGCCGCCGTCGGTCCCGCCGCCGACAAGGTATGTAATTATTGTTTTTTTTGTATTAATGTACATTAATCATGTATTTTTAAGTTATCTTAATTTTTTTAGGGTTGCTTTGAATAATCTTAGTTCTAATTTTTGTTAAGGGGTTAAAATTAGAATTCAAATCATGATAAACATGTGTGAAATAATTTTGAGATTGAATCTAGGATGTTTGTAGCTTATGAATTTGAATTTGTATAGTTTGTGTAGTGTACATGTATAGTTTCTTGAATACTCACTTTAGAATTATGTGTTTCGATAATGAGTTAAAATTCTTGAATGCTCTCTTTAGAATTATGTATTTCGATTATGAGTTAGAATTCTTGAATGCTCACTTTAGAATTTGAAACTTATGTCAATTCTTTACGTTGTACTTCAGTAGCCACCTTAGTCCTCGTCGGTTTGCCGGTTCAAGCTCACGTCTTTGTACTTGTCTTCGCAGCTCCTTGAGAGCAGAGGTATGTATTATACCTTTTGTTATTTTTTGATTTACGTTAATGTAACCATTAGTTTGGATTTGTGGATTTGCTTTAGTGAATTGTTTGGTTATTATGTGATTGGTAAAGTATATGTTGAATCATGACATACCTTAATGGGGTGGGGAGGGAAATCTAAGGAATGGGTCGGTTTGTGTTGTTTTATTGCAATGTGCATCATCTGCCTAGATACCCATTCGAGGCTTACTCATTAGGAGTAAGTCTTGAATAGTCCTCGTTTTGGGACTGTCTTTGAGTTTCTTATCTCACTTAGGATGTGAATGAATGTTTGGTTCTCGATTCTAAGAAAGATCCCGCTCATTTCCCTAAGCGTTCTCTGGGTACATATGTTGATAGTTTAACTACTATCTTCATCGTGTACTTGGAGAACTGTAAGGAAGTGATGCCGGATATTTCTTAGAATTGAAAACCAAATGTTCATTCACAAGTGAGATGAGAAACTCAAGGATGGGTTAGGTTGGAGTGATAAGGACCCCAATGGTCATGACTGCATTTGATAAGCCACTTTGAATGATGTGATCGATTGTGTTCTTGTTTGGTGTCTCTAGTGTATGAATATGGATCGAAACTGGATGTATGGTAATCGAATTTCGGCGACATTTTTACATGGGGTTGATGAATTTATCAGAGTTGCATTAGTACATCAATCGCATAATGGGTCAAAGTTAGTCTTGAGTCCTTTTGTTGTGATTGCAATAAATCAAGGGGGTATCGTGATATGGATTAAATTAAACATCATTTCATTCATCGTGGGTTAAGAGTAACTATACTAGGTGGACATGGCATGGCGAGTTTTATGATCTGGGTATGAGCTCCACTAGCTTGTGTGGCGATTTGCATGTTGATCACATTGAGGTTGAGGTTGAAGGAGATGATGATAATGAGAATGATAGGATAGATGATGAAAATGATATGGTAGATGAGAGGTTGCACAATTTGAAGGATGAAGGAACCGATCGTCCGCATATGTATGATAGTATTTTAAGTGCATGGGACAAACCTATGTATCCGGGGTGTAAGAAATTCACTAAACTTTCTGGCATCCTCACATTGTTCAATATGAAATCGAAGCATAGTTAGACAGATAAAAGTGTAAGTGAGTTGTTCACTTTTTTACAAGAATTGCTACCTGAAGGGAATGAAATGCCCAACTCTACCTACGAGGCAAAGAAACTGTTGTGTCCATTAGGTATGGAATATGAGAAGATACATGGATGTCAAAATGATTGTGTGTTGTATCGAAACGCGTTTCACGACAACTTATAAACTCCTTCCCTGGTTATGTATGAAGCGTAAATTTATTATGCTACCGCTTCTTATATCGGGTCCTAAGCAACCCGAAAACGACATAGATTGGAACATTCAGATGAAAATAATGCTAAAATGATGCTATCACATTGCTTGCCATGATATTTTGTACGATTAATGATTTTCCGGCTTTTAGAAATTTGTCAGGGTATACAGTTAAAGGAGCAAAGGCATGCCCTATTGTGATGAGGATATGATTGATAGGCGGTTAAATCATTGTGGGAAGAATGTGTACCTACATTATCGTACATGTCTTCCTTTAGATCATCCATTCCGTAAGAAGAAAAAGTTGTTCAACGAAAAAGTGGAGATAAGAGAAGCCCATATACTCTTACGTGCAAAAGAGGTTTCTAAGAGGGTAAAGGATATTCAAACAATTTTTGGCAAGCCCTTCAAAAGTGTCTCAAAGAACTTATACAAGAAAAGATCTAAGTTTTGGGACCTTTCGTATTGGGAATGTTTGGAAGTCAGACATTGTCTTGATCTAATGCACATTGAAAAAAATGTTTGTGATGCCATTGTCAGAACATTGTTGAATATACCCGGTAAGACAAAGGATGAAGTTAAAGCTAGGAATGACATGGCTGAAATGGGCAGACCATAACTAGCACCTCAGGAGCGGGGACAACGCTATTATCTTCCACCAGCTTGCTACACTTTGTCTAAGAAGGAGAAAACCAGTTTTCTGAGTCCCTACATAGGTTAAAGGTTCCTGCTAGATACTCGTCAAATTTTCGAAACCTTGTCTCACTGAAGGACTTCAACTTATTGGTTTGAAATCTCATGATTGTCATATCTTGATGCAGCATTTATTACCTGTTACAATACGAGGAATTTTTCCTTCCCAAGTAAGATATACGATCACAAAGTTGTGTTTCTTCTTCAGAACTATCTCTAGCAAGGTGATTGATCCTAACACTCTAGATAAGTTGCAAGCCGATGTAATAAAGACGATGTGTCGATTTGAAATGTACTTCCCACCATCGTTCTTTGACATCATGCCTCATTTCATAATCCATCTTGTCAGAGAAATTAAACCTTGTGGACCCATTTGTATGAGGTATATGTGGCCTTTCCAAAGACATATGTGTACTCTGAAGGGTAAAGTGATGAATCCAGCCAGACCAGAAGCAAGTATTGTCCAAAGAACAGTTGATGAGGAAGTATCTATGTAAGTCAGTATTTAGCACGTGCACAAGCAATTGGTTTGCCAAAATCTAGAAATGAAGGAAGGCTTGATGGTTGTGGTACCACTGGGAGAAAAAGATTGTGTCTTGACGGAGAGTTGAAAAGAAAAGCAGAATTGATTGTGTTAGAAAATTGAAACAAGTTCATCCTTACTTAGATGAGCACATGACTTGCTTAGTGTTCAGTATCCATTAAGAATGAACGTGATTGATGATTGAGCATAATCGGATTCGTTGATTGGTTTAAAGAACGAGTTATGAACCAATTATCTGATACTCCTAACATGTATCGAATACGTTGAAATGGTTGGCATATGGGTCAAAGAGCAAGTTCTTTCCTATGAGGGTATGACATCAATGGTTATACATTTTACACTAACGCAAGATGACAAATCCACGATGCAAAACAGTGGTGTTACGATGGGGGTTTGTCATCAGAGTATAAAATAAAAAGATAGAACGATTGTTGAGACAATGAAGTCTTACTATGGGTTCATTGAAGAGATATTAGAACTTGACTATGTTGACTTCAAATTCCGTCTTCCAATGCAAGTGGGTTGATATTCGTCGTGGTGTAAGAAGATGAACATGACTTTTTCACATTAATCAATTTCAGCCGGTTAGGACATCATGAAGATATATTAATATTGGCATCACAAGCAAAACAAGTATTCTACATGGTTGACCCTGCCGATTCAAAATGGTTTGTTGTCATGGAAGGGAAAAGGAGAATACTTGGAATTGATGATGTACACGATGAAGAAAGATTACGATGCACAATTCAACGAAGTCATCGCTTCATCAGTAGTCATTCCAAGTACATTAGGGAAAAATCTAGACATAAATACATTCGTCGAGACCACAATGAGGGATTTTACGTTGGCAAAGAAATAGCTGATTAATAGGTAAATTATGTAATATTAACTCAACTACTAATGTTTATAATCTTTAATTATATATTTTGTGGTTTTTTCAAATAATTGTGTCTTAGTCTATTGATTAATCGAACATGTACATGGTTTCACGTATAGTGATGAAAGATGAGATAATGCATGATGCATCTGAGCCCCATATTACTGATGGAGCTGCTAGAAAGAAAAAAGTGAGCAGGCCAAGAGGTCATACAAAAGGGATACGTTCCAAACCCGGGTTCCAAAGAGTTCTTCTGTGGGATGAGTTGATACGTCCGATTGGGGAATTTACTGGTGCGTACAAGACACATTGCGGGGAAATCAGTAGAAGTCATGTGTATCTTCTACGACAGTTAGGATGATGTTCCACAAGGCATAAAAAAGACTTTGTGGGAAGATGTTAAAGTAAGTAACCTTATTCTTTTAATATACTAATTGAGATCATGTTTATTATACTAATCGTGTATTATTAATTGGTTTATTTTTGTATATTGAAGAGATAGTTTGGAATAGAAGAGAATGAGAAGAAGAAACGAGATGTCTTGACTAAATGTGATAAACGGTGGAGAGATTTCAAGTCAAGATTGGTGACTAGATGGATCACAAAAACGAGGAAGGGGACTAACAATGATAGGCCACCGTACGTGCTTTGTCCTTTCATCACGCGAGAGATCTGGGACAAGTTTGTGGAAAAATGTAGCTCTAAGGAGTTTAAGGTATGTAATATGTACGTTACAATCATATGAAATTATATAATCATTTGGTTCTTCAATATTTACTAGTTACTAAATATTATATTAAGCTAAAAGTGAAAAACAAGAATCTCTCAGGCTGCTAACAAGCATCCTCATTTTTTGGGTCAAAAATCATATGCGGAGATGATTCTCCATTGGAAACGCAAAGGGTATATCCCTTCATCCTCTACAACATCATCTGTTGACTCCTCTACATCATCAGTGATTTCCACCCTGCCGGATCGAACATTGTCATGGCTTCTCGCGAGATCGAAAAAAGATAAGGATGGAAACTTTTTCTTCCCTGATGAAGAAACACAAAATATAAAAGAGTCAATTATAAGCATTCTTCAAAGTTTATAACATTTTGCTGTCTAATTACTCGTATTCTACTTATCATACGATTTTTTTAACTAGGACGCAGGATGATTGGAAAAGGAAAGAAATTGAAGGAGAGTTTGTTCCAGGTCGGATGGATGATGCTCGATCACGTGCTCTGTATAGGAAAGACCGACCTGGACGTGTGTTAACAGGTGGGCGTAGCATTGGGATTATATCTGTTTGGGAAGATCCTGATCGGAGCAATACTGCTCGCGAGGGTAGGGGCATGGATGATGAGGAGATGCAGACATTAGAGGCTAGAGTGAGCGAAAGAGTTAGAGACCAGACAATGGAAGAGATGAACTCGAAGATAGATGTAATAGTTCAAGAAAGGTTGATGGCTTTTGCGGCGTAGTTAGGTTTTCAAGTACAAACTCCTCGATCACACTCCAGTCGCTCCTAGTAGCTGTCATTCGGGGGGCAATGATCCATTTGTAAACTTGCAGGTATATATTAATTTTATATGTGTTCTAATTATTATATTATGCTTCTAAAACACTTAATTGAGGACATTCTTCTCTCATTGGATGTTAAGAGTCAAGTTCCATGTCGTTTGGCAAATAGCAGATGTCTCGGGACCAATCATTGTAGCTGAGGGTATCTTTCATCCATGACAGGAGTCATCGTCACACCCTACGACCGTCGTGAAAGTGAGTGTTGATGATTTTTATGCGGATTTCGCAGATGCTCCAGTTCCACTCCCTACTCCATTCATCAGAAACTTAGTCAAGCTGAGAGTTCAGTCATAGAGTGGCCGAAAGAGTTGGTATTTTTAGTCTCAGATAATCATGTAACTTATGTTTATTATTATGATTTATATAATAAGAAAGGTAAATGTATATACTTATAAATCTTGATTTATATATACCAAGTAATCTTTATTTTACATAGAATATGAATTAAAAAGAAGTCGAATTGAATTAGGAACATATACCTAAAGGAGGTGCAACGAAGAAGAAGCAAAAGAAAATAGTTGATAATGATCCTTGCACCGATGAGTCTGCATATAGACACGTAGATCCATTCATTGACTTGTCACTGGAGGATATCTCTGATATTGTCAAGGATATGCATCAAATATTTTGCAAAAAACCCGCAGATGAGCCTTTTACTATCGAAGTTAGTCGGGGTACCTACTTCGACTATACTACTGATCAGATGATCGTTCTCTCCCGACAAGATGCTTTCCAATTTCTGACGAGAGAATGGCTTAATGTATCAGTTTTGCAAGTATTTATGATGTGAGATTTCTCAAACTCTATACTAGTTAAAATTGATATTTATTATTATTATTGTTCATCTAACTATAAGTATTTGGAGTGTAGGTACTTGGCAGATGAGAATGAGGACATTGGAGATGCAAATAATGGTTTCATGTGTCCTAGTTTTATTTCGGAGACCATGCTACACAATGAACCAGATGTCGTGACCAACTAAATGGCAAAGTCAATGAAAGTGAATCAACAAATGAGATACATCATATGTCCGTACATTGAAAAGTATGTTAGTTAAACTAATTTTTACTTTGTTTTATCTTTATATATGAACTTGTAGTTATATATATGAACATTACATTTTGTTGCATGCTTTAGGGAGCATTGGGTTCTTTTCGTCCTTTCTCTATCCAAAAAAACCGTATATATATTTGATTCGCTTCGGAGAGATGATAGATCCTTAGCTATCAAGATATTGATGCATACGTAAGTTAATAATTCTTATATATATATATATATATATATATATATATATATAATATATATATATATATATATATATATATATATATATATATATATATGTTACTAAGTTTACATGTATCTTATGATATAAGTAATTCTTTTATTGTTACAATTTTTTTATACTTAGTGCATATACAAAATTCACGCGGCTTGAAGGTTCCAAAAAAGGAACAAAATTGTCCTGGATACCTATGCAGGTAAAGCTCTTATGGTTTTGTATTTGATACACATTTTATAATTGTATTTAGTATTTTTTTTTTTTCCGATTCTAATATATTTATTAAATTTAGTGTAGTGTGCTCAACAAACGGGAGGAGATGAATGCGGCTATTTCGTGATGAGATACATGTTTCTAATCATCCGCTTTCTCTTTGAGTTAAATGATTTGAATGAGGTACATATATGTTGTAAATTCGTTACTTTACTTATATAATTTTAAAATTTATTAACTAAGTTAACATATTTATAGGATTTTCCTTCAAGTACTGAGCCATACTTCATAAATGATATGAACGAACTCAAAGACCTTTTTACGCAACACTTTGTACGGCTCATTCAAGAAGAAAGGGCCAAGTAACTTGTTAGTGTTTGTAGTAGTTGTACATTATTGGTTGAATTAATTGATTATTGCAACATTGGTTGCTTGTTTGAGATGGTTTGAGATGTATTGAAACAGGTTTTGTTTATATATATAACTTTTTCCCAACGATTTCTTAGGTTATCCAAATCACAAAAGAGACTCTGCCGAATTTTTCGTTCACAATTGTTAATATAAATGCTTGTTTAGTTTTGAATCATGAGGTTTAGTAATATGGAACAAACCAACAAACTGGAAAAACGAGAGAAAAAAAGAAAACCAACATCTGCGTCGCACATGGCACTAGGTCCGACGCAGATGTCAGGCAATGTGCGTCGCACATAGCACAGGGTGCGACGCAGATGAGTGATTTGTGTCGCACCTCGGGCTATGTGCGACGCACATTCCCCTTCTATCCAGGCTGGAGCTCTATGGGGCTGGGGAGAGCATTTGCGTCACACATAACCCAGGGTACGACGCAAATCACTCATCTGCGTCGCACCCTGGGCTATGTGCGACACACATTGCCCTTGAAGCTTTATGGGCGCTGGGAGAGAATTTGCATCACACGTTCCTCTGGGTGCGACGCAAATTCCCCTTCTTTGTTGGGTTGGGAAGAGTCATCTGCGTCGCACAGTATACAACGTGCGACGCAAATAGTTAAATAATCTGCGTCGTTTTCGCATACGACGCAGATCATTTATAGGTCATTTGCGTCGAGACCTGTGCCGTCGGACCCAAGTCCGAGCAAATAGGGGTCCCAGGTTTGACGCAAATCAACCTTTCTCTACTAGTGAGGTAAATATATACATATTAAACTCTAAGATGAAGCTGGATTTGAGCACAATTATCGTAAACAAAAATATGAAAATGATTCCTATTGTATTGAAAAAAAGTTTCAATAATGCACCTCTCCCTTTAATTATATTAAAGAATGGACTACATGGATAGAAAAGAGCGGAACATAGATGAATACATTACAAAAAATAGAAAAAACAGTCGTGTGTTACATAAAAAATGAACAAATAAAAAAAGAAATTGTGTACTTTGAAAAGGATACGGAGGGTGTATAATTTACAAAGACTAGATATTGTCCAAGTTGTTTTAATACAATAGGATTTTGAATTAACATTTTTGTCTTATTTCATGTCATATTCGATATAGTCCATAATTTAGATGATAATAATAGCTCAACTTTATATATGTTTAATTTGAGCTAGTTATTTTTTTTTCAATTACAAAAGCAATACCTTCATAATATAGCAACTTATTACATTTTACTTCTCTCTACATTAGAACCAAATGCTGCAAGTGGTGAGATCAGGAATATAACCACTATAATTTCAATCTATTGTGTACTAAAATCTTTTTGGATCATAATATTCCCTAGTTTTGGTGATATCATATCATCATAAACATTACAATACAAAGCAATAAAAAAAAGAACATTACAATACTACCATTAAGATAATATTTGTTTGTTTTTAATAAATGAAAAGCCCATCCACAATGGAGTAGTCCCAGCTTTGTGACCATGTAGATCATAATATTCAGCCCATCTCCCTCTCTTATAAACATTACAATTATATACTCCTCTACCCAATTCAGCACATCTCCCTTTCTATCTAAATCCCCCATGTAACGCGTCTACCACCGTTGATTATTCTTCTGCATCCCATCTCCGCTTTCAACCCCGTCTACCATCATGTCCCTATATCTCTTATCTCTCTAGCTCTTTAAATGGAAAATTCAAGTATTCCCGTATTTCTAGCGTGAAATGGAAAATTAAGATTTTCTTTTGAAGAAGTTTTGGGTCAATTAAACTATCTTTATTCTATAAGGCTAGTTGAGAGAATTGAAGGTGGAGGAAGAGCAAATGGGAGAAGAAGTATAGATTTCGATTGCAATTGAGGAGGTGAGTTTGCAGTATCTTCACCTAATTATTTGCATGCGAGAAAACCTCAAAAATTACATGTATTGCAGATTTTAAGTGTTACATTCGAATCAATATTCCTTGTAAAGATTATTTTTTAAAGCAAAACACTGTAAATGTTCCATGGAAAGTTTTTTTTTCGAACTATTGTTCCATGAAAAAATTGAATTTTCTTTTGATAAATTAAAGTAGTTTTGTATTGCAAATTTGGTGAGCGTTTATCTCGAAATTTTTTAGGATGGAAAGATTATTTTTTTTGCAAATTATTATTCCATGAAAAGATTGAATTTTTATTTTGAGAGATTATAGTCCTGCATTGCAAAATGAGGTTTCCATTATTTTTGTCGAATTATTTGGGGATGCCCTGTATGTTGTGAAAAATGACTTTGCGTGCCTTTGAAAATTTATTTTATAGATTGTAAAAAATGTTTAAAATACTCTGTAGTTAACCGAGATTGGGAATTTATAGTTTCATTCGGAATTGCTATAAGTACCCAAATAAAATAATAGTAGCGAAAAGATTATTACAAAATCATTTTTTGCAATTATTATGTATATTTTGTAATATTTCTTGCAACATAGTTACCCACTCTCATTTTCACGGAAATCTCAAAAAAATTCGCAGTCTTACTGGCATCTTGATTTTAGATCTCCTCAATTCTTTTTTTATCTCTATTATATAAGCCAAGGGAGGAAGTGTGGTGTCCTCTTTTGAAGTGACTAAAATACCCTTTAATAATTTAAAATAATATTTATCTTTTTATAAAAAATTGTAAAATGAGAATCAATAAAACTTGCCATATGAATAGGTCAATAATGGAATATGCAATACCATTAATAACTTGACAAACTAGATTGACACAATCAATTCACGAAATCAATTAGAATCTTCAACCAAAAAAAGTTAGCAACATATCGTGATACATAATATTTCATATTTACAAAGTTCAAAAAATATGGTTTATTAACATCTATAATTGTTAAAGAAATATACTAAAGTCGCTGAAAAGAAAATTATTAAATCATCGACCAAATTTTACAGTGACGGTATTGAACTAGGTTAAAAATCATTCACTTTTAATTTAAAAAGATGATAACATCTACAAAAGAACCTCAATAATTTATATCACTATCACAATAATGTTAGATAAAAAAACATGTCAATTTGTATATAGCTACATAAGATTGTCGATGCACGCATCGCGTGCATATGCAATTAGTTTTAGATATACTCAATTCCCTTTGGGTTGTTACTAATTTCCAAAAAAAAACCATTTGCAATTAAATATTAGTAACTAAACAATTTGCAATTGCACACCTGCCTTTTTAACTTGTTTCTTGATTCACCTTGCAAGTGCCTTTATTTTTGCAGATATTTGCTTAATGAAACTTCGTAGATTGCACTGATTGTGAACGATATTATTTCTCTTCTTCTGTTATTAATAAAATTAGCACAAAAAAGGTTATCAAAATCATTATGGTAACAATATTAATCAGATGAACAATAAAACATAATTAGAAGTAAGAATTACCTTTTGTCACTTTCTTTTTTCCTTGTTACTTGGCTTGGTTTTTTTTGAGCTTTTTGGTTTTGTTGAATTTTCCTTGTTGAATTTACATGTAATGTGTTTTTAGTTTCCAATTATGGAGAAGAGAAAATAAAAAACAATCAAAAATTCTGGAGCACACTTTTGGAAGTTGGAGGTGGAAACTAATATCAGAGATGCAGTTATTCATGAGAGTTTCTCCACTAAATAAGGAATTTTTAATTTTTTTTAAAAAAAATGGTTTTGATAATCTTTGGGAAGTAACTGGGGTAAGTTGCCGAAATAACTATTGGGATTTTGATTTTTTTTTGTTTATAATTAATTAGGTAGTTACTTATGTGTGAATATTGATTTTGATTTATTTTTTTATTAGATGTAATTTGTTGTATTTAGTGAGGGCAAAATGAGGTTTCCATTATTTTGGTGTCCCCCCTCTCTTCCCATATAGAATAGAGACGTGCTTGTTGAATATAAGACATGTGGTCATGATCATTTTTAAGCTAAAGATTAATATCCAAATGTGAGAAATTGTTGTATGTCTAATACTAGTAAGGGTATTTTAAATATATATCCAAAGTGTACTAATTACTAAGTTCATATTTTCAAGTCGTTTGATATAAAAGAAAGGATTTATACTTCTAAGCTGTTGCTACTTAAGTATTTCCATCCTATAAGTATTTTGGATAATTTCCTAAATGAATTATGCTATAACAGTCGAGTTTTTGATTCAATATAATGGATATTTTACAGTGGTGGATGTACTATTAGGAAAGTGGGGGCACGTGCACCCACTTGTTAAAAAAAATTCTGAGATGAGTATTTAAAAAAATTAAAAAAACTGATAAAATAATATTAAAAATAGTTGAAAGGACCCCACTAGATAGAAAAGATATCTTGGTAATCGGTACATCTAACATTCTTGAAAAAGTTAAATAATTAATGTTGTACCAACTATCCGATTTTCTAGGAGCTTTAAAAAGTCAGAATTAAAAAAACAAAAAAAAAAACCTTTGATTCTTCCATGTGTTGCGTACAACTACTACTACAAAATCTATGACTCAACTTCCTCTCTCTCTCTCGTCTGAAAAAAAAAACTTCCTCTCTCTTTCTCTTAAAAGTTCATCTAATATTTTATATTTTATATTTTTTTGTGAGACCCATCAACATCACCCACCAAATCAACATTCAAGACTAAAACACGTCAACTATCAACACAGGTGAATTTTATTTATTTATTAATTTATTCAATCTACAATTCTATATTTTGTCATGCGTGATTATTTTTTGGGATATAAATCTGATTTTTTTAATTGCACAATAATTTTCTATAAATTATGATTTGCATGTTTTTTTTAATTAATTATGATTTATATGTTATATAGTTATTCTAATTGTTTGTGAAGTAAGTAGACAATCAACTAATAAGTATGTACATTAAAAATCTAAACTTTACCACTTTGATATTATTAGATGTTTTATAATATCAGTTATATTGTATATTTGTATTATTAAAACTAACTTTTATAATTAACTTTGATTATATAGATTATGGACAAATTTGTAATACGAAAAAAGGCACGAGTACAAGGCGGCCCTAGTGAAAGTGGACCTAGTTTTTGCAATGCCACTTCCCAAAATAAAGAGCAAGTTGATTTGCAAAATCTTCCTGTTGATCCGGGAGAAAGGAAATGAATTTCAGATTATCCATCTAAGATACAAAAAGCGGTGAAGCAAAAGTATATTGACATTGGCCCTATCCAACCTCGTAAGCATAATTTTCCCCAGAAAATGATTGGAACAAAGTTGCGGAGATTTAATCCAGATTGGTAATGATGATTATAGTAATTGGTTAGAATATAGCATAAAAAAGGATGCCTTATTTTGTTTACCATGCTACTTGTTCAAACCCGAGGGTAATAAAGGTGGGGGAGATGCTTTTGTTGTTAGCGGTTTTTCCTCTTGGAATAAAAAGGATAGGTTGGACTTACATGTTGGAGCCCTGGAAAGCTCACACAATAAAGCCGTTGAACAATATGAAAATCTAAAAAATGTTAAGGCATCTATTGAAACCGCTTTTAATCCACCTCAAACACCACAAATGAAAAATGATTATAAAACACGTTTGAAAACATCGGTGATTTGTCTTAGATATTTGTTACGTATGGGATTGTCTTTTCGTGGTCATGATGAATCTGATGAGTCAAATAATAGGGGGAATTTCATTGAACTTGTCAAAGTTGCAGCTTCTCTGAATACTGATATTGATAATGTTGTATTAAAAAATGCTCCTAGGAATCTTGAAATGCTTGCCCCTAGTATTCAAAAAAATATCGTAAAAGCATGTGCTGTGGAAACAACAAAAGTTATTATTGAAGAACTTGGGGATGACTTGTTTGGTATTTTAGTTGATGAACCTAGTGATGTTTCCACTAAAGAACAACTGGCGGTTGTGTTACGCTTTGTTAATGATCGGGAGTTTCTTATAGAGCGGTTTCTTGGGGTTGTCCATGTTGCCAATACATGTTCTATATCTCTGAGATCTGTTGTTGAATCTTTATTGTTGGAACATGGCTTGAGTTTGTCAAGGATACGTGGACAAGGTTATGATGGAGCAAGCAACATGCGTGGTGAATTTGGTGGCCTTAAATCACTGATTTTGAAAGAAAATAAATCGGCTCATTATGTCCATTGTTTTGCTCACCAATTGGAACTAACACTTGTAGGAACTGCAAAAAATCATGTTGATGTTATTTGGTTCTTTGATGTTGTTTCCGATATAATTAATGTGATTGGATCTTCTTGTAAGCGAAGAGATCCCCTTCGAGAAATGCGTGCAATGAGACTTGCTGAGGCAATAAATAATGGTGAGATCAAAACTGGAAAAGGGCTAAATCAAGAACTTGGACTCAAGAGACCAGGTGATACAAGATGAGGATCTCATTATAGATCATTGTTGAACTTGGTCGAGATGTATCCAGATCTGATTGAGGTGCTTGATTTCATTTAAAGTGATGCTTCGTTTTTAGGTCATAGGAAGAATGCACGTGGAATAATGACTTCATTATGTTCATTTGACTTTGCTTTTATCTTGCACTTAATGATAGATATTTTGGGAATCACAAATGAGTTGTCATTAGCTTTGCAAAGAGAGGATCAAGATATTGTCAATGCGATGCACTTGGTGGAAACATCAAAGAAGCGTCTCCAATTGTTGAGAGATGATGAATTTGAAGAGTTACTCGAGAAGGTATATCAATATTGTTATGGTCATGATATTGATATACCTAAAATGGATGATATTTATGTGACTCCAAGAAGATCAAAGCGAAGAGCTCCACAAATCAGTTTTGCACATCATTATCGTGTCGAGGTGTTCTATGCTATTATTGATTTGCAGCTTCAAGAGCTAAATACTCGTTTCAATGAAATTAATACAGAGTTGCTTCTCTGTGTTGCTTACTTGAGTCCTAAGGACTCATTTCATGCTTTTGATGTGATAAAATTGGTAAGAATGGTAGAGTTTTATCCATATGAGTTTGATTCAGGGGATGCTAGAGCACTTTCTTCCGAATTGAGAAACTATATCACTGATGTGCGACAACGTGATGAGTTTCAAGGTCTTCGGGGTATTGGCGATCTTTCACAAGTAATGGTTCAAACCAAGAAGCATTTGATCTATCGATCAGTTTTTTTACTTATAAAGTTAGCATTGATTTTACCTGTTGCAACAGCAAGTGTGGAGAGAGTCTTTTCTGCCATGAAGTATGTCAAGTCCGAATTGCGCAATAAGATGTGTGATGAATTTTTAAATGATTGTATGGTAGCATATATAGAAAGAGATATATGTGCGACCATTAGCAATGAAACTATTATGCAACGGTTTCAAAGAATGAGACCCCGTCGAGGAGAGTTACCTTAAATGTGGTATTGTGATTAGTTTTTGAGATGATTTTTATATATAATGTGCTTCAATTTTTTTGTGATGTTTTATTTAAATAATAGTTGTACATAAACATTTTTTAAAATTATATTGATATTAAAAAAGTGACCCCGCTATTATATTTTTCTGGATCCGCCACTGATACGTTATGTATATATATTTTACTTTTAAGTTGCCAAAGTCATACTACTTATAACTGATTTCATCCTATATAATGATAATATCTTTGCTAAAATAATTGATTTGTCAATCATTTTTTCCCCTTTATGCAAAAACTTTGGAACTTCTGCTTTATTATAGTTAATAATATGCCCTTAACAATATGAGATGGATTCATTATTATTCATACTCATGTATGTTTATGAAAAATCTTTATCGAGTTATTTTTACCACTACAATACTAACAACATATGTTATCTTTGAAATGGTGACTCATATTTGAGTCTATTAAAGGTTGACCTAAAACATGTTATGAAAACTATAATACTAATATACTACATTTTTAGGAAAATTCCCATTGGTAACCTTGTAGTTTTTCGATTTCCCAAGGATAACTCTGTGGTTTTCAAATTCTCAAAAATGACCTTGTACTCTTGTTTAATTTTTAAACGTGACCTTTTCCGTTAGATCTTCGTTATATCTAACCGTCAAATCAATAAACGCATATTAAAATGTTTGTGGAATGCAAATTGAGGGGAATCTGATCTCTTTTGAAAATTTCGACATCAAATTTGACCCCCAAAACCATGATCGGACTATCTTTTCCGGCTCACAAAATAATACACGCAAGTCGAGATATTTCTGGAACGCAAATTATTCCGAAAAAATGGCCTTGTCAAGGTTTTGGGGGTCATTCTAGTCCTTTATGGGGCAAATTTGAGGTCGAAATTTGCAAAAAAAAAATGATCAGATTCACCTCAATTAGCATCCTAGAAACATCTCAATTTGTGTGCATTGATTTAACAGTTAGATTTGACGAAAAAAGTCACGTCTGGGAATTCAACAAGAGCAAAAGGTCATTTTTCGAAATTTGAAAACCACGGGGTTACCTTTGGGAAACCGAAAAAACTACAAGGTTACCAATGAGAATTTCCCTTTTAATATTGCTGATATTGAGTTTGGTTGGTTGAAAGGCTAAAAAGAATATAAAAAAAATTATAAGTATTTACTATTTTAATGTTTGTAAATATGTTTCTAGTGGCTCAAATAAATTTTAATGCGAGTAATTAACTTGTTATTTTGAGCTTATAAGTGTATTATTTTGTGACTAGAGGATGGATAATTACATATAGATAAGATAAAATATAGAATAATTGTTTGTTTCCATGAGTTAATAATTGAATGGAAACCAGGAAACAAATGTTTTTTCTAGTGCGGAAAGTACTTGTTGTGAAGATGTAATGGATTTAAGCGATGAAATCTTTGTGTATTATAAATAGAAAGATTTATTTTGTTGATTTTGAGTTCATGATCAAGTAGTATTCTTGAAGAAAGAATATTTGCAAGTTATAAGAATCTAAAACTCTAAACTTAGTTTGTCCATTTTTGTGTCATTTTGAATCGATTTTACTGAACGATTTTTTTAGCCATATTATGGGGTTTTTATGCAAAATTCCTTTTTTACAAAAGATGTTCGTATTAAATTTTCTTGAGGTTAGGCTCAAGAATCATTTGATTTGGATATCGTATGACAATGTTATACATGTTTAAAAAAAATTATTGTTTTTTTCCTTGGAATTTCTGAACAATATCTTGATTAGTATTTAGAATTAATGTTTATTTCCAGATTTTTAGAAGAAGGTTTAATACTGATTTTGAAATAAATAAAATTCCTGATTTATCGAAGCTAAAAGAGAAAATGTTTACCATATGTGTGAGTCCTAAAAGCTAAACTTGCGGAAGATTAGACATATTTCCAATCGCTTATTTTTTTAAGCAATCTTTTATATGTATTAATCATGTTTTCCCATCGTAAAGCATATGAAGATTTTACATAAAGGTTTATGACGTTAGTAAAGATCTTATTAATCAATATTCTAAATGTCTTGTAGTATGTTATATCCAATTTGGACAAGTTTATGGAAGATAAAAAAAAACAAATGAGAAGAACTACTTCCCAATTTGTTTAACAGTCCTGTTTTTCCAAACTAAAAGCTTATTTATTCTTACAAGTTATTACAAGTATTTATTAGTCCCAAGTGTTTAGTAAATGTGTACGACTCAAACAACAACTATTCTATGCAAGGCACAATCTTTGTTAAGAGTTAAGTTAGTTTTATCAAATTATGTGAATCAAGTAAACCTTGTTGGAGTTTATTTGCATGATTTACTTAAAAGTTTCCTAATCTTAGTTAGTAGCTCGAAAGGTCGGGCTATTACACCCATAGTGCTAGAAGTGGTAGAAATAGACGACTCTTGGTTAAAACCAAGTTGTTCAACGATCAAAGGTTGTACCATGGGTTCCCTAAATTTTCTCCTCAATTGCCTCAATTTACACTAGTGTATAATTGGCCTAAAGTATCACCCCAAAAGTATTACTTAAAGGCCTAAAAGTGTTGCTTTAGGTCATATGTAACACTTTTATAAGTGAAACATCTGCCCGTGCTACCTATTCTCTAAGGTAACACTTTCCAATGCTAATGTTTCACTTTATCAAGTGTTACTCAAAATTCTCTAACGTAACACTTTTTTTAAGCTAATGTAGCATTTTTGTAGTGTTACTAATAATGTTTTATGTAACACTTTTTCATCTATAGTAGCATTTTCTATGTCATCTCTTGACTTATAGTAACACTTTGTTAAATATTATGTATCACTTTAAATCAGCATATGTAACACTCTATTAGATATTTGGCAACACTTCTTATCAGCTATTTTATAGTGTAACACTTCTATTTCACATATCTTATAGTAACACTCTTTAA
This sequence comes from Beta vulgaris subsp. vulgaris, assembly GCF_026745355.1. Lineage (NCBI taxonomy): Eukaryota > Viridiplantae > Streptophyta > Magnoliopsida > Caryophyllales > Amaranthaceae > Beta > Beta vulgaris. Next base: position 54,957,707 of record NC_079207.1, read on the forward strand.
TTTATCGGCATATATACAATGATAATAATAGTAAAAATTATAAACGTAATAATTGAAGAGGAAATAAAATGATATTATTGATATAAATGAGTAGAAATACTCAACGGCCATTGCAAAAAATGAGCCAAAGAGTATACTCAATCGAAAACATACTATTGCATCCAAAATATAAATAGTTAATCTGAAAATTAAATCATAAAATCATAATATATATATCTCTCCTTAAATAAACCTAAATCAATATAAAGGTCATTCTTTCATTATTCTTCAATTCTATTATCCATGTATAGGCATGCTTCTCGATGTATCATGTATGTTTGCTACTCTAATCCGCCATTATTTCCATCATCCTGCAGTAAGGAAAAAAAAAACTTCAAAGTCTTATATGATAACAAATCAAGTCTGTCAAAAAAAAAAAAAATTAGAACTCAAAAGCAATAGATCTGCTGTAGATATTCTATAGTTAGAGGATGTTTCCGAAAAAAATCATTCAACAGCAGGCCACAATGAAGGAACTATATCTTGGCTCTATCTTTCCCACTAGATCTGAACTATGATATACATAACTTTCTTGATCCTGTCATCTCCAAATAGAAAGAGTTTCAAACTATCAGCAACCAGTGCCAGGGTATAACATATTACACTGTCTATACCACACAAATCTAGTCTCAACTTCAGATCTCAGTTCAATATTAGTGGTTATCGACAAGATTCTGATCCTCCGCAATGGCCAAACGCACCCCATGGTCTCCATTTCTACTCCTCAAAAATAATTATTAAGAAAAACGACGACAAACTTACAAACAATCCAGTTGAGCTCCTCTGTTAGTGGGTCTCACGGAGTTCTAGACATATACCTTAAACCTAACCACATAAGACTTGGTTAGAAAAGCGAAAAAAAATGAAAGAAAAATTCTTCGTAGTAGATAATACACTTGTTAAAACACTTGGCAGTGGAAGAATTGCAATAAGTTGAGGAAATATTGCAGCAATTGCTCAAGCTGGAGTGTCATATCATGATTATACCTTAATATGTAGGTTTAGGGAGGAATCATGGACTGCATACTGCCCCTTGAATTTCTATCTCGTGTCAATCACACTCTCAAGTCTCATCTTCTTTTTTTCAGCTAGAAAGAATTTTGCTCATGGTGAGATTACATTTCAGTCAAAACCCTCAGATTAGAGTTAGGCATGACTCACAAAGTTGTCGAAAGGTTATAGGCTGTTTCTTTCTTAGATTCCCTTAATCAGAGAGCACAATTCAGGGACTAGTGGTTATCCTACTGCTGAAATGGTGCCCGTGGGTTCTTATTATCTAAAAATTAAGGCCAATTGGTGGAATACTTTGAAGAGTAGTTGCATGGCCATTGCTGGTTTTGGTTGGCCTTAGTTTACTGCGAATTCTTCTCTAGCCAACATTGAAGCCCTTTATAATATCGAAACTTGTGAAATATGTTTCGATTCATCTTATTCAATATCTTCAGTAAGAAAATTCGATGCTGTAAGTTGATAATATAAGAATTGTATCAAGAAATACAACACCATGAATACACCAGATCTAAGGTTGAGTAAAGAACTAAGATCATCAAATTAACAAAATGGGAAAAGTAATTTAATTAGGCTAGATGATGATTATTAAATTAACTTAATCTCCTCTACTATATCATTCTCCATTTTTTCCCCTTTATGACTTTATGTCCATTGCAGGTCATAAAAAATGAGTATATAAAACTTCTAGTTAGTAGTTACTACAATCTTTAGCATAGTCGAGTATAATTGGTTTGGTAGATGTTGAAAACCAAACACTAAACAATCATTCCGTACAAATTCACAAACGAAACCGAAACAAAAGTAGAACAATCTTAGGTAGCAAGTAGCGAGCAGCAAGCATCAACTTTGTTCCAATAATTGTAATTTATCAAACAATTAAACCTTAACACGAAATAGAAATCAAATTATACTCTTATTTCACAAAAGTTTTATCATAATATTTGGTAATTTCTATAATATAAATTGAACAATAAACCCTAAATTCGAAATACATACCTCTTAAACCCAATTCAATTCAACCCTAAACAAGTTAAGAAAACAAGAGGGGAAGCGTGGCGGCACTTTCGGCCACCGTCGACAATTGCAAGGGAAGCCAACGATGTGCAGCAGCATCAAACGCCAGCAGTGTCAGGATTGAACAGATCAAGAAGAAGCACGCATTTAATGGTGAGAAGATGAAAGAGAACAGCAGCGAGATGGGTTGAGCGTCGGTATATGGTCGATGCTCTAGCGAAGTGCACAACGAGAGTGAAAAAGAGCGGAAAATAGATAAGCTGGAGAAAGGTTTTGGTGATTTCGATGGTTAAAGTACTCCGTAGTTTGTCCTTGTAATTTTTGTATTAAATCAATTTAGGAGTATATAATATTATCCAACTTAAAAAAAATATTCTCCATAATCTATTTAGAGGAAAATAAAAAAGTTATTCTTGTAATTGAAGACTTGAAGTGTTACCTATGTTATAGTAGGCATAATGTTACCATTATGGTATTATATAAATAATTCTTAGAAAGTGTTACTGGGAAGTGTTACTTGTGCAAGAGTGTTACATTAATGAGTCACTTAAGAATAAAGTGTTACACAAAAGTGTTACTTATATTTTAGTGTTACATAAAAGTGTTACATTTTCTCCAAGTGTTACAATAGTGATACTTAAGTGGTAGACAATTTTTAATATTTTAAAGTGTTACTATAAGGTGTTACCTTAGACCAATTATGTAGTAGTGTTATTTCCAATATTATGATCAATGGGTATGAATGGATCGCCCCTTAATCTTTTTGACATGCAAACAACAAAACTAAGGAGAATATTAATAAAAACAACCAAGAGGTAAACAAAGAAAAGACAATTTAGACTCAAAACTAACGAATTAAACAATGTCAACCACTACTTCCCCGGCAACGATGTCAAAATTTGACGGGGTCGTTCCTAAATTACCCAAGATAGGGTACGTCTACTAATTCACAAGAAAGTAGGGTTAATTTGCTAATTACAATGAGCTAAATCTATTTTTGGGATTTTTCAAAAGTTAGCAATAATTCTAAAGTCTAAGGAAGCTAGAATATTGGCACAATAAATCGACAACGCAAGTAAAATATATAAAATAAGGCTAAAGGAACTAGGGGATTAGGGGATTTATCAACACTTAATCCAATCATCAAAGCCAAGGGAAAACAAATAGGGGATCACAAGAGAAACTCATGCATATAGGAACTCTAATTCCTCTCTCAAGCTAATTAGAGGAGCTTGATTAGTCATTCATGACCTATTCTCATGGCATGAGCAACTAATCTAGCCAAATCAAGAACAACATGATTAAACGACCTTCCCTAAACTAGAAATGCCTATTTTCTTGGAGATCCTAGTCTAGCAACCAAGCTTACTTTATTCCTAGCTTCGTCTCTCAATCCTTCACCAGAAATTCCAAATAAGCAAGTCAAGTAGTGATCAAGCACCTAGCAAAACCAATCAAGTAAGTTTAATAAACAAGATCAACCCCAAATATTAGCCTCCGAACATAAATTGAGGATCCAAAGAGTATATAAAGACTACTTCCCTTCCCCTAGTAAGAAACTACTCTCACATCACGGAGATAAAGAAAAGCAAAACTTGAAATAACTTCATCACCATAACCATAGAGGAAAGAGAAAAGGGGGAAGTTAATCAACTAATAAGCCAAGATCTAAGCAAACAAAACAAGAAATAAATAAAATTAGAGAAAGAAAAAATGAAATAAATAATAAATTGTCAACTTTTAAGCTGGCATAAATCTGAAAAATGTAGTTGAAAAGTTTCAAACCTCAACTTTCTCTCTCCTAGGAATCTAAAGTTTGAGTGCTAAAATTAAATCTCTCTCTAATTAAAATATAAATTAGCTTAATCTAAAATAAATAAATAAAATTATCTTATATAGCCCTAAAGTAAAGTAAGCATAATTATATAAAAAAAATTCCGTACATAAGAGGATTAAAGAAAGTTTTGTTTGCGAACAAATCCAGCGACCCAGGCAGGTTGAAGTGACTTGGGCGCTTGGGTTGAGGTAAACCCAGGTGGGACAAGTCTGACCCAGGAGGGTCGGGCCAACAGGACTGAAATTTCAGTTTTCCGCAGATTGACCCGAGCGGTTCACTTGACCCGAGCCCTCTAGTCATTTTTTTCTGTTTCGTTAGTTCAATTTGAACGGCCATATCTCACTCCTTTATCATCAGAATTGAGATTATGACCACTTATTGGAAAGCTATTGAACCAAGATTTCATCTCCAACTTAAATTGCTCAAAGACGTTTGGTGTGCTGAAAGTTATTATGGTTATTTGAAGTTGACCCTTGTGTGCAAATCCTTCCAAAACTTCTTATATTTGCACCTATAGAGTCAGTTATGATTCCTTGATGCTTCCTTGACCTTCCTCTTCGATCTTATTATCCATGGTTGTGCAAGCGTCCTTCAAATATGCTCCTAAGTCCTGAAACAAAACAAAGCGCACAAAAAAAGTGCATACAAGAAAGAAAACTACACAAATTAAGGCAATAGCTAATAAATTAGCCTAAAATAACTCAAAAGCAACAATAATACCAACCAAAAGCAATCATAAAGTAAAGCAATAAACAAGAAGACATCACTTAGAGTTTTTTAGGTAACTTCAAATCCAACAATAAATGTAAAGTTGTAAACTTTAAATAAGAAGTAAAAGCAATAAAGAGAGCTAAAGAATTAATGTGGTCAAGTCAACCTTGACCTACATCCACAAGCAACAACCTTGGAGTTTTTATTTAACCTTTTAAATGGAGGAATTACAATGGAGACGAAGAGAGTGAGAAAGCGAGATGAAGAGCGATAATTCTATTTTGTGGCTAATAATGATCTTTGGTTCTCAAATGACTTTAGGATGCCTTATATTTGCTCTCCTAAAATTTACAAAATGAAATAAACGAAAACCAAGTAAATTAGGAAAAATCCGGATAAAATCATGTAAATACAAAAATAGGGCTAAATAGCCCGTCAAGGCAAGGATTTGCTTGCACGGGCTACACTAGTGCCTGTCTGGGGCAGAGAATACGAAAGTTTCTTCCTCGAGAAACAATTTGCAAAGACCGGCGGGCTTCCATTGTCCGGGCTGCATTACCCGCCCGGGCAGCTGGGAATGCAATATTTAGAAAAGTTGGCTAGGAATGACTTGTATGCCACGCACACCTTGTGTATCCAGTGCGTTGTGGTGCGACCGATGCACAACGGTGCGTCCGGCACACTACACTGCTCCGCATATTCTCCATCTCTTTCCTTCTTCTTGCCCAAGAAATCCAAGGTATAATACAACAAAAATAAATCTGAATATCAATTGTGAGCAAAATGGGATTAAAAAAGGAATGTGAATATGACATATCTTGTGTTCAATCAATATTAATAATAAACCAATCATCTAGTAATGTTAATTATGCAAACCCTACTATTGCTCCCTATTTATAAAAGTTAACACTATACATAAATTTTTTAAAAATAAAACATAACATCATTGTGACTTTGTAATTGAAATATTGAAGAATGAAGATGAATTAAAAAACATACCCACAGGCCACAAATAAAGCTAAAAATAAACAAGAAAATGAAAAAGTACTGGTTTTACCCAAACAAATACATAGAATCAAAAGCTTGATGATACGATGAATATTAGTAGCTTGTAAGTAGCCCAACAACATATAATAAGCATTGTCATGTTCACCAAACATTAACCACAATCCACAAGCAACAATTAATCAACAATAACAAGGGCCACCTAACACTTACAACAAGAGTAAAACCACCCAAATGTTTAAAATACTCCCCAAGCCTAATCAAACATCGTCCTCAGTGTAATAAGAAAAATTAAGGGAGGGGGAGGGGAGCAAAACCAACTCAATGTTAAAGGTCCTCATCCCCCTCGGGTCGAGGTGTGTCGCATATAAGGGGGGTAGGGGGTACCGGGGGAACATGTTGTTATCATGAATTAGGGTAAAAACTATCCCGCATCTCTTGTTGGAAAATGGTCTTTCTTTGTTCGAAATTATCAAACTGCCTATCTATATTAGCATAATCGTGAACATAGGTGGGATGGGGTTGTGGAGGAGGAGGAGAGGGGAGGAAAAGAAGGAGGCATGTTCTTGGGGATTCCGCCTTTTGTAGGTACGGATCTCCGGGAATTCAGGCATGTTCGGCAATAGTAGTTGTGGTGGTAGCTATTAGCTTTTAGAGTAGATGTGCGGTAGCTATTAGTGGTTGTGTATAACTGTTAGATGTTAGTTGTCCAACTAGCGATATAAAATATTGATGTTCAGTTAAAAAAAAGCTGTCAATGTAGTTGTTTACAAATAACTAGTTAAAACTCAAGCAAAACTTTAATATATAATTTATACACCACCAAACGCTACCCAAAAGCTACAAATTATAGCTTTTAACAAACACTACTAAAATAGCAGTTGTACCACTAAAAGTTTTTACATCACTACCTTACTAAACACTACGACCTTCTTTAATTAGTGTTTTGACCGAGTCAAAACACTAAAAGCTACTTAAAAGCTTGTGCCGAACACGCCCTTCCAAAGTAGATAGTTATCTTGCCTTTCCTCTATCGTGGTAAGCCCGCAATTTGGAAGTTGGAAGGGGGGTGTTTTACTAATCCAAAGTTCGGCCCTTGGACTTCGCGAGTCTTAGGGCGGACCTCAACAAAGGCGGTAATTAAACCGTCCACAACAATCGACCCACACCCATGTGTTCTTAGGGCGCATACTCCTTTGAGATGTTGGGAAAACATCAAAGGTATATTAAATTTCCTAAGGTCCTATAGGTAGAAAACTATGATGATTAGCTCGGACTGACTTACATTTGAGTCGTCCTTCCTCCCAAAAAAGGTAATCCTAAAAAACTTATGAAAATACCGGATAATCGAATGATGGATAAGTGAGTCATTAGCATTAGCGGAATTATAAATGCTTCACCCTTTTATCTTGGACCAACACTGAGCAAGATTAATCAACAGCCTGGGGCTGGTGCTCTGTTGAATATTTAAACCAAAAATATTATTAAATTCAACAATATCTAAAGAACGAACAACATTTCCAAGCCTAAAATGAATAACGGCTTCAGCTCCAGTTGAGCATGCAAGCCGCCCTTATCCAGCTATCTCCAATGATCTAAGAAACTCTAGTGTTAAGCATTTATAAGTTCTTTCTCGCATGTTTAACACTTTTATCAATTTAAGTCTATTAGTTATATTGTACACATAACCTTTTACCCCCCGTAAAAGAAGTATAGTGTCATCAAAGAACCTAGTAAACTCTATGAAGGAAACTCGGGATCATGGAACTCACCGAGGGCATTAATCCCAGTGACATTTTCCTCCAGTTTCCTTTGTGCTTGGTTGTTCGAACTTGCTCCTCCAGATTGTGTATTTCTCTTCGACGACCTCATTTAGTTTTTTAGTCACTTATTGTCCCAAAATAGCAAAATCCCATAACTAATGAAGGAGGTGAGAAAAAGTGAATTTGTTTTGTTGATTTTGGGGTTTATAGGAAGAAAATGAAGGGGGGGGGGGTTGAAGTTTTGGGAACAATTTGTGAAGGGAGATGAGTGTAAATGGATGATTTTTAGAGTTATGGGTAAACTTTAAGGAGAGATAAAATGGTTGGATGATAGTGAAAATGGGATTTTAGGAATAAAAAATAGAAATTTGTGTAGAAAAGTAGATGAAGGTGAGGATTTATGGAGGATTTGATTTTTTTGGGTGATGAGATGGGTGATTTGAGCAAGATTTTGAGAGTTAGGGTTTGAGAGAGTTGAGAGGATGAAGAGGATAAGTAAGAGAAGAAATAAGAAAAGAGAGGAAGAAGGGACTTTTATGCCCGAATTTCTTTCAAGACTGCCGAGCTAACCTGGGTGGGTATAATCGACTTCCACCTCGTGCAGGTTGGATTTCGTTGTTGGGATGCTGCTATTTTTATGAGACTCGACTTGGCGGGACATTTTCACCCGATCCCTCTGATCCAGACAACCCGGAAGGTCATTCTTGCAGTCTCTTGTTTTGACCTCTCAGAGCAACTTGGGCGGGTCAGATGACCCGTGCACTCGGGTTGGCTTCTTTTTGGCATCTTTTCTTCCTTTTTCGACTCTCTTTACTCCATCGTTCATCCAAAACGATCATACGCACACACAAATCACAAAATCACCACACCAACCAATCCACAAGTAATAATTATAGGTGAAAAGCCATCATTCCAAAAATAACAAAAGAAAATGACAAAAAGGAAACCAAGTTAAGCAAGAAAAATGGGTTGCCTCCCGCTAAGCACTTGTTTTAAATCATTAGCTCGACTACCAAAAATCTTCATCATATTGAGAGAGGACTAGTCCTCAAGATCAATCGAGTATGTTTTTTGAATAGGTACACCACCATAATAGATCTTGAGTCTTTGCCCGTTCACTTTGAAACACCCTTTTCCATAATTTCAAATTTCAATCACGCCATGCGAAAATACGTACTAAACGTTGAATGGACCACTGCACCTTGATTTAACCTTTCTGTGGAACAATCCCAATCTTGAGTTGAACAAGAGGACTTTGTCGCCGACTTTGAATTCCCGCTTCATGATTCATTGGTCATGCCAAGCCTTGGTCTCTCTTTGTACATCGGGTTGCTCTCATATGCATCCCTCCTAAGCTCGTCAAGTTCATGAATATCAAGTATCTTTCTTTCACCTAAATCTTGAAGATTAAAATTTAGGGCCCTGATAGCCCAATAAGCTAAATGTTTCAATCAATGGTTAAATGACACAATTTCCAATATGCAAGCTTGTATAATGTCATGCCACTAGGGGTCTTATAGGTCGTGCGATAAGCCCACAATGCATCACCAACTTAGATGTCCAATCCTTGCGAGATCGATTCACCATCTTCTTCAAAATAAGTCTGACCTCTAATAGATATCTCTGCTTGGCTACTAGATTGGGGATGGTAAGAGAGACCCATATGTGATGCACCCCATACTTAGCAAGTAGGGCTTGAAATGATGGCCAAGTGTGATCCCATATCACTAATAATAGCTCTTGGAACTCCAAATCGGGAAAAAACTCACCTTCTATATGAGTTTCAAAACTACATTGGCATCATTAGTAGGTGAAGCAACTGCTTCAACCCACTTTGAAACATAATCAACCGCTATCAAGATGTATGAGTTACCTAAGGAGGAGGGAAAAGGCCCCACGATATCTCCATCTCTAAGATGCTTATAAGGGCTAATTCATGCCTTTTGGAAATTGTAACATCCCGAATTCTCTTGACCAGCTTACAGAGAATTAAGCACAGCAAAAGAGACTCTAGTCGAAATAACCCGGACTATTACCATCACACTCACCGAACTACATCGGAGAGTCCTTATAAATTTCTATAGAAAATCCGACAGAATTTTCTTTGAAAATTGGACAACCCTAAAATGGGAAATAATCTAAACCTGTTGATAATATCATAAAAATTTTCCAACTCGAAAAACAAAACAGTTTAACGCTTTCACAAAGCAACAACCAATGGAGAATCAAGAGCACTATCGACTCTTTGATTTAGAATTAGAATATACATGTATAACTAATACAAAGTCGAGCGTCCTCGCCTCGAAAACAATACAACACAAGTAGTCTTCCAACATATAACGGCTTAAACTTGCAAAAGATTAACTCAAGGCTTCAACCTGAAACATTTAGGGAAACTGCCACCCACCAAGTGATAGTCCACAGAAATGACAAAACAACATACACACATCAGCAAAGCTGAGTACTAAACCCATAAATAAGCTTAACACATGCTTTGGTGACTTTTACTTCAAAACGACTTAACGGTCAAATATAATCACAAGACTCACATTGTCATAATAGTTCATAGCATTAGTCCTCTCGGACACATACATAAGATACCTTTGTTCAATTTATCTTCTCATAGTCCACTATCGTTCTTACAATAGCAAGCACATCAAGGTGATTCCCAGGAAATCACAAGAGAGACACATTTCTTATCTTTATTTAGTTACCTGTCAACGTATCATAAATCTAAGTTGTTTACCATATGAGGTATACATAACATGCTTTATTTCCTTTAATTTATTTCTTATCAGAAACTCAAACTTATGCTTTCATACTATATCACTCATTTCTTATATATATTATTATAAACAACACCTTATCAGGCAATAAATAGCATAACAACTTTTACTATAATGATTCCTTATCGGGAATCCAATAACAAGATACGATTCCTTATCGAGAATCTAATATCAGTATAACTTACCATGATATTACCATAATATGCTTCCTTATCAGGAAATAAATATCAATATTCACATTCAAATACTGAATAAACATTCATCACTTCCCTGATATGATTCCTTATCGGGAATCCAATATCGAAACAACTTACAACAATATGATTACTTATCGGGAATCCAATATCGAAACAACTTACCATGATACAATTCTTTATCAGGAATCTAATATCAAAATAACTTTCATACTTTGAGATAACATTCATTTTAACCAGGGGGAAAGAGAATGTGGCGGAGGAGACAAAGCTTATCGTCACCCAACCATTCGCTTTACTTTTAGCCAATAATCACGACTAGTCCGGAGTACATTCTTCCATTGATTTCATCAGTCATCCACGGGTTTTGCATTACCTGATATATATATATCGCCCCACGAAGTAATGGGCATGTTTCCCTGTGGGCCCCCCAAGGTTCACATTCCATGGGGCACCATTCGTGTCACCTCATTCGTCGACTCACACGAGGCTTCTTTCCCCTTTAGACCACTTTCCATTATCGTTCATAACGCAATGATATCATTCTTAGAACTATTCCGTAGTTATAGTAATACTTAACAACACACTGAGCTTTGAACAACAAATCAACCATAAGACTTGTCCTTAGAGAACTATAATCGTTTAACATAGTATCTTTATAAGTGAGTATTTCTTATCAATACATATATACTTTTATATGCAATCCAATTCCAGTCATGAAACTTATAAACCACAACAACTAATAAATAATCATGTTCGCTAAACATCGACAACAATGACAAAAGATCTCTTGGTTAGAATTAACTAACGAGAGTTACTAAACCAGTACCACACAACACATGGTTTTGCATATAGATAGTTTATACTCTTTTCCATTTCATAATAACAATTGACATTTATTTCAACAATGATAATAACAATTATGAAGCACCAACAACAACTTACAATAGGGACTCTCTCTTAGAATTACTAAGGAGAGTTCACTTAAACACCAGATTCCAGAATTCATTCAGCGAAGAGTGATTCAAACCAATTAAATATGGTTACACCATTAGGTGAATTCCATCTCACATAATCAATTATAAACCATTAACGAGTTAACTTCATGATTACGCAAGATAAGTCAACCCCATATAATCTTTGACAATCACAAATATCTTTATTAACTAATAAATATATCTTTATTTTCACCTTCATAATGATAAACTTGAAGATTAATAATAAATCACTAATCAAGGTTGAATCCCATTGTTATTCAATAAACAATAATACTAACTAATAACCATTTTCTCTTAACTTTAAATAACAAGAATAGTTGAACTAAAGCTTCTCAATATAAACAACTGAACTTGAGTAGAACAAATAAGCTTAAGGAATTGAGAACTCATAGGCTTTCACTCTTAAGAGTCTAAAGATAGAACTATCGGTAACCTGACATAGTCCTGTCATATCCTTCTTAGTTGCGATTCATTTAGTTTATAACTCAACTTTGAACTTCAATTACTAATATACTTTAACATATGAACACTAGTTTTGAGTTTAACAACCTTATCGGCATTATATGGAAACCACAGAAACATAGATTACTTTCTACTAACTAATGACATTAAATTCCATATAAAACGAGTTTTCTTAATCAAACTAACTCTTACTATATATTGAATTATAACCATAAGTTAATAAAACACATGGAACTTTAAGTATTAGTTAAGAGCACGTTTTTAGTTGACTTTGTTATACTTTTTTACTCTCCACAATCAACCTTCGAATTTATCTTAACAACAATGCTAGTAGTGGTTATGAGACGACCACAAAACTAACAATAGGTCTCTCCGCTAGAATTGAATAGCGAGATTTACTAAACCGGTTATGCACAATTCATATTCAACATCATAAACCCCGTTAAACCAAGTTCATAACTTATAACTAAAAGAGTCGTTCAAGATACAACTGGAACCATCTAAGATTATCAATTATCATTAAGAATATTTTAATTTGGGTCCTCGTCAAACCATTAGCAACAACTTAGTTACTTAGTATATTGTAAGTCTTTTAATAAATACTTAGCTTCACTGAATTATTATCAACCATCACTTCTATTTCTTAAATTAAACCACCCTATTAACACTCTCATATAATCATCCAACATACCAACATCGATACAAGATTTCAATACATAATCAAGCTATAAATTCAACATCGTTATCAACATCACACACCTAACAATCATAATCCACAGTTGATTCATAAATTTTCATCCAAGAATTTGAACCATAAGAATATGGCCAAGGGAAGGGGGGGGGGGAGTAAGGGGTTAGTACCAACACGAGGGGCTGCCCGGTGGCGGCACCACCACCAGCCACGAGTACAGAAGACACGAAAGAGGGACGAGTTGAGCTCTGGCGAGGTTGGTTGCAAGTTCAGTGAGGCGGTGCAGTCACGAAATTGGCGATGGGAGCCAGCGTTCGAACGACAGAGCAGCAGCGATCAATGAGACAGGGGAAGGAACAACACAAGAGAGAGAGAGAACGAGTACCCCCACGCACAGCCTCGACGAGATGAAGACAGACGAGCAACGGCATACATAAAAACAACTCCGGCGATTCGTGAAAGAGCGCCGCCGAGCTGAGAGGAATGGGAAAAGCAAGAGAGAGAAAGTTGGGGTTTGGGGTTTCACGGAGAGAGAGAGAGAAATGGGGTTTCTTCGGGGGTGAGAGAGGGGGTTTGATTTGGTTTATTTAACCGACCAAAGGAAACATATGGGTTTAGGTTATCCAAATTATGAAATTATGTATCTTGACATAAAATAATTAGTTTTCACTTTAGGTAAATATTATTCAATTAATTTTAAAATCTAGAACCCAATATATATTCTACAATAACTTCATAAAATCGCAACAATATATATATATATATATATATATATATATTACAAACATGAAAAATAAAAATCATATTCCAACCAAAATAAAATAAGAAAAATCCGACACATAATTAACTTAATAAATATAGGTTGCATTTAATAAGTGCCTTTACAAATAAGCATGTTACAGAAATATTGCCAACTCTTTGACACCGGTAACAAGCCTTGACAGATCCCCATACATATTTGAACATGCTTGGTCAAAATAACCCACTTCATAAGATATTTGCTATGGTCTTGTCAGCCATCCCTATGAAATCTTCAATTTCCTCATCCATGAGACATCTCCAATAACTTTCATCCACCCCCTCTTGAACAAGTATGGGTCCTCCCATACATAATGCTTAGCCCTATGCAAGAGTCTTCTCTTTTGTTGGTAGCTAAGGTCATCGGTGTGACTCCATTAGCATGAAAATTGGCAAAGTTGGCGATCCATGGCGCATACATGGACTTGAAGGCATATAGAAAGTCATCTTGGACATAGTCATTTATAGGAGGTCCAAAGCTTTGTGAGGCATTCATAGGGAGGTGAGAAAGGTGATCGGCAACCGAACTTGCAGTGCCCTTCTTGTCTTTGACCTCGATATTAAACTCTTGAAGGAGGAGGATCAACCTAATCGACCTCGGATTAGCATCCTTCTTGGTCATGAGATACTTGATAGCCGCATGATCTGTATAGACAACCGCCTTGGAGCCTAAAAGGTATAACCAGAATTTGTCAAAAGCAAAGACAATAGCTAGAAACTCCTTCGTGGTGGCATAGTTCCTTTGAGTCGAATCAAGCTTCTTGCTTTCATAGTAGATTACATGGAGATTTCCTTATTTTCTTTACCCTAAAATGGATCTCATTGGGCTATCACTAGCAACACACATTAGTTCAAAAGCCAAGCTCTATTCGGAGCATGCATTATGAGGGGCATAAATTAAGGACTTCTTTAAAGTCTCAAAAGCATGCATGCAATATTTATCAAAATCAAATTCAATGTTTTTCTGGAGAAAAAATAGAAAGAGGCTTTGAGATTTTTGAAAAATATTTGATAAAGCAGCGATAAAATCACGCGTGTCCAAGAAAAGATCATACCCCTTTCACCGAAGTTGGGGGAGGTAATATCTCAATAACCTCAATTTTGGCTTTATCGACTTTGATTCATTTTTGAGAGATCCTATGAACAAGGGTTATGCCATCTTCAACCATAAAATAACACATCTCCCAATTAAGAATGAGGTACATCTTTTGACATCTCTCCAAAAAAAAAATTGGAGGTTGTAGAGACAAATGTTAAAATGAGGAACCTACCACAGAGAGATCATCCATGAAGACTTATATGGTTAATTCAAGCATATCCAAAAAATGGGAGGTCATACACCTTTGATAAGTGGGAGGAGCATTGCACAATCCAAATGGCATCCTTCGGTAAGCGAATGTGTCAATTGGATATGTGAATATTGTCTTCTCTTAGTCATTGAGAATAGGAATTTGAAAGAATCCTGAATACCCATCCAAGAAAAAAAAAGGGTATGTCCGCCAATCTTTCAAACATTTGGTTGATAACAGGGAGGGAAAATGGTCTTCCGAGTGGCTTTATTTAGCTTAGCATAACCAATACACATTCGCCACTCGGTGACCGATCTTGTGGAGATGAGTTCACATTTTTCATTTTCAATGACGGTCACTCCACCCTTTTCTGGAACAACTTGGATGGGACTAACCCGCCAACTATACGAGATAGGTAGATTATCCTCGCCTCAAGTAGTTTCAAAACTTCCTATTTAGCCACCTCCTTTATGTTAGAATTTAGCCTTCTTTGAGGCTCAATAGAGGAGGTTTGACCATTATTCAAATGAATTTGATGCATACACAAGTGGGACATCAAACTTTGAGATCATCAATTATATATATAATGGCACCTCGATGTTGTTTAGAACATAAATAAATAATCAAGTGAAGGGACATTGAGTGTAGAATTGACAATCACGGGGTAAGTCTCATTGTCTCCAAGAAAAGCATATTTCAAGAAAGAGGGGAGGGATTTTAACTCACATGTGGGAGGAGGTGTAGCCCTCTCCTATTTTTCCAAAGAAGCTTCCAGAACCACAACCTTTGCATTAGTAGGTTGGTAGATGGGTGCATTGTTCAAGGGCTTGCTTAAGGTGCCAAGCTTCACCCTCCTTTTCTTGTTCTTTCCATAGGAGCACATCTTCAAGTTGAACCTTTGCTTCAATCAAAGCCCTTAGCTTAGCATTTCTTGCTCAAGGGTATCGGTCCTATGCTTTTTTCCATAATAGGGGCTTTCATGCTCTTGTTGAAGGCAAATCCCATTTTGTCATCTCCCACTCTCAAAGTCATGACATCTCTCTTAATATCCACAAATCGTTTTCAAGAAAGGTCTTCCTAACATAAGAGGTAGTTGATAGTCTTCTTCCATCTCCATCACAACAAAGTCACAAGGAATGAAGATTCTCCCAACTTGCACAAGCAAATCTTCTAATTATATAATGAGGACCTGAACTCTAACAACCTGAATTCTCCCGACTAGCTCAAAGAATTAAGCACACGGAAAGAGACTATAGTCGAGATAACTCGGACTATTACCACAGAGAAACAACAACAATAACAACATACTCCAATAATTCAATACAACAACAACATAACAACTCCATCACAACCACCAGAATAACTCCACAACAGCCACCACAACTACAACAACAAAAACAACAACGCAGCAATAACAACAAGAACAACAACAATAGAACATCACAAACTATAACAACAACAACTCCCCAACAACTAAGCTTCTTAAATCAAACTAATAAACTCTCAACAAAAACCAATACAATAAAGGTAAATTACAAATCTTAATCTGATTTTCTTTTTAGAGCTCATCAACAAGCACTCAGACCATCCATTAATCAAAATAAAACAACAAGATAAAGCTAATTTTAATATACCTCATCAACCCATAAATTGGGGTCTTTGAAACAAGTATAGAAGGAGAGATAAGAGCAGTCAACACATCTGAACAACGCGTAACAATGAGTAACACCAGCAACACCACCTTAGTTAGGCGCTGACACCTGTCGCACGGCTGTACCGACGAAGCAGCAAACCAGAACACTAACAGCAGCATAGGGAGGAAAAGCAAAACACAAATAGGGGAGGGAAGCAAGGACACGCCAACCTCGGCGACAAACAACCCCGAGCGACGAATAATAACGATGGTAGCACCACCACCAAGCTGAGAGGGGAGTTGGAGCAGCGGCACTATTACCCGCAACAACCACAACCGCAACGAACACGTGAAGGAAAACGCTACAGAACGGCGCGGCTCCGATGAGCTTAATAGCCGGCGAGGTCGGAGGGTGGTACGGCGACGTTCATCAAGCATCAAAGCTCCGGTGAGGGCGTCAGGCGAGAGGAGAGAATTGGGGTTTTGGGTTTCACGGGATTTATTTGGGTTTTGGGTCTTATCCAACCGAAACCAAAAAGAGAAAAGAATGTTTGGGGTTTATTACGCAAAATTGAAAAAGAAAAGTTACTTAGGAACCGACTCTCATTTTTCTTTTTGACTAAATACCACTCAACTAATTGCACATAAAACCCAAACTATAAAATAATAATAATAATAATAATATTAATAATAATAATAATAATCATAATAATCTTCGTATAATTAAATAAATAAATAAATACATTACCAACACGTCAATATAATTCATATTCCAACTCAAATAAAATAAGATTTTCGAAACATAATTAACTTAAAAAATATAATCAGCATTTAATAAACGCACTTAAAAATAAGGCTATTATATACTACCATCCTTATTAACGTTTCGTCCTCGAAACTTGAAAATAATAACTTAAATAAAACCAAAATTTCAAACTCGTAAGATATCAGATATCAAACTTCAATTCTACCATCAGCTTCTGTATCTCTACTTCAACTCAATATTAGAATTGAGGAGCAAAAAAACAAAAAGGGCAAAAATTTTGACATAGGATACCAGTCATCTCATTTATAGAGATCTTTTTTGAAATTCTTTTACTTAATCAAGTCTATGATTTTTCTCAAAACACATATCATAGACAACACAAGACACTACACCTTTACATAAACGAAATCATATAGCACACGCAAAAGTGCAAACACTTATATACTCAAGATTTAACATTCCTAATTTGTGATCACCACTCAAACCACTAATGATCCCAAATTAATTTCAAACTATCCCAAGAATCTTTTACCCTCGCTAGGTAGCCAACTAGGCATACAGTCACAAGGTTGCTCTGATACCACTTGTAACAGCACGAATTCTCCCGACCAGCTTACAAAGGATTAAGCACATCGAAATAGGCTCTATTCGAGATAACCCGGACTATTACCACAGAGCAACAACAACAATAACAACATACTCTAACAATTCAATACAACAACAACATAACAACTCCACCACAACCACCACAGCAACTCCACAACAGCCACTACAACTACAACAACAATGATAACAGCGCAACAATATTAACAAGAACAACAACAATAGAACGGCACAAACTACAACAACAACTCCCCAACAACTAAGTTTCTTAAATCAAACTAATAAACTATCAATAAAAACCAATACAACAAAGGTAAATTATAAATCTTAATCTAATTTTCTTTTTAGAGCTCATCAACAAGTACTCAGACCATCCATTAATCAAAATAAAAAAACAAGATAAAGCTAGTTTTGATATACCTCATCAACCCATAAATTGGGGTCTTTGAAAGAGGAATATAAGAAGAGATAAGAACAGTCAACACATCTGAACAACACGCAACAACGAGTAACACCAGCAACACCACCACAGTTAGGCGTTGACACCAGTCGCATGGCTGTACTGACGAAGCAGCAACCAAGAACACTAGCAGCAGCAGCAACCCATAACACTAGCAGCAGCAGCAAATGGAGGAAAAGCAAAACACGAACAGGGGAGGGAAGCAAGAACACACCGACCCCGACGACAAACAACCCCGAGTGACGAATAATAACGATGGTAGCACCACCACCAAGCTGAGAGGGGAATCGGTGGAGCGGCACAGTTACCCGCAACAACCACAACGAACAAGGCATGAACAGGACGAAGAAGAAGAGAGAGAGAAGCAAAGTGCTACAGAACGGCGCGGCTCCGATGAGCTCAAGACGCCGGCGAGGCAGTGGGTGGTGCGGCGACATTCATCGAGCATCAAAGCTCCGGTGAGGGCATCAGGCGAGAGGAGAGAATTGGGGTTTTGGGTTTCATGGGATTTATTTGGGTTTTGGGTCTTATCCAACCGAAACCAAAACACTAGTGGAAAAAACCTAACATGTCACTTAGTAACAAATGCAGATTTTGTAAAACCGCATCCGAAAATCAAGATAAAAAAATGGGAGGGAAAGTTGGCAGAACAATCTGATGCGGTCCACAAAAGGACCGCATTAGATTATAAATCATATGTGATTTTTTACCGATCTGATGCGGTTCTTAGGACCGCATTAGAAAATTGGTTACTAGTCCCCCACCCCCCAAAAAAAAATCCCGCGTTCCGCTCTTATTCTTCCTTTCCCTTAAAACTCACTGCAATTATTCCCTAGCTAGTTTAGCTCCACACCACTGCCTCAACTCCACGCACCACTACATCACACCGCCAACCACCTGCTGAAGCTCGCGCACCACCACCGCCAACCACCTGAAGCTTATGCACCACCAGCGCCGGACACTTGCGCACCTGAAGCTTCCACCACCAGCTGGGCGCGCCACCACTGTTGCCCTAGCTTGCGCGCCACCACTGCTTCCCTAGCTTGCGCGCCCTAACAATTACATTCCTTCCCCAACCTTCCCTAAACAACTACATTATTCCTCCTCCACCTTTTCCTAGCTAGGTAACTAAAAGTTCATAACTTTTATTATCTCTATTATATAAGGGAAGGAGGGAGCAATGGTGTCCTCTTTTGAAATACCTGTTTTACCCCCCTTCCCTTTCTAAATTACAGATCCACTTACAAACTACACCCTATGAAAAAATTGACTTGAAATCAAAGTGCCCACTTTCTTTATAATTTATGAAGTATTGCACTTAATTCAAAAATCAACAAAAAAAATTATAATATTATAAATCATAAATAAATTCAATAAAATTTCTATTTTGTTCATAGAATTTAACTTTGAAAAGTAAAAAAAAAAAAAAAGAATGGTGAGAGACTTAAGTGACAGAAACTAAACCAATCAAATTTTGCAACTAAAAAAAATTATAGTTCGTATGTCTAATGTTCAAATTTTGACTCTTATGCCGAAGAAAATCGAGTTTCTGTTTTGAAAAAATTCAAGCACGCATCGCGTGCAAAAAAATCTAGTAATCTCATATTTGAAGCTTCAAGTTTATAATTCATTGTAATTTTATGAATAATTAGTGAAATTAGGTTGTATAATAGTTAAGGGTTTAAATTTGATTGATTTGAGTTAATTTAATTTTATTTAAATAGTTAGTTTGATTTATAGGTTAAAAAAACTAGGGCTTTGGTGGGGTTGTTGTAGTTGCAGTTGTTATTTTTGTGGTTGTTGTTGTTGTGTTATTGTTGTTATTGTTGTTGTTGTTGTTGTTGTTGTTGTTGCTGTTATTGTTGTTGTTGTTGTTGTTGTTGTTTTTGTTGTTGTTGTTGTTATTGTTGTTGTTGTTGTACTTAATTAGTAACTAGTTTAGTTTAGTTTAGTTTAGTTTAGTTTAGTTTAGTTTAGTTTAGTTCAATTAGTTTAGTTTAGTTTAGTTTAGTTTAGTTTAGTTTAGTTTTGCTTTGTTTGATTTGCTAATTTATACTAATTTAAACTTTAAACTTTGTTGTTGAACATTGAAGCTAGCTAGTGACGAAGTGTTGAGTTTGATTTTCCTATTTACAGCCTTGATATTGGTATGTTATCATTCATATTTAACTTTCTTTCATAGTATCTGCAAATTGGTTTTATATGTTATCGCTCATATATTTCTCGTTGAATTAAGATTAGATGTAAAATGCTTTGTTGTTTAAAAACCTATGTATGCATCATCATATCATATGCCTAGATACCGGTTCAAGACTTACTCATTAGGAGTAAGTCTTGAATAGTCCCCGGTTTGGGACTATTCTTAGATGTTTAATCTCACTTAGGTGGTGAATGTATGTCTTTATTTCGATTCTATAGAGGAAAATCTTGGCTCGTCGTTTCCCTACTTTTGTTCTCTAGGTACATATTTAGATATAAGTAACTATATATCTACATCGTGTACTTGGAGAACTGTAGAGAAATGCTATTGAATTTTCGTAGAATCGAAAAGAAGACATACATTCACTAGTGAGATTAGACATCTAAGGATGGGTTAGGTTGGAGTGATAAGGACCCTTGGAAAGCATGCCTAATTTCATTAAATGTATATCGTTCATAAACTCTAATCATGTAATGAAGTTCGTTATTGACATGAGGTACTTGTTGCTTGCGTTTAATTAGAGGTATGATTGAAATAAATCATGCATGGATGTATGGTAGTCATGATACGTGTGAATTCGTGGATGGGGTCTTTGAATTTCATGATGCTGCATTAATCATCATGCTGCAACGGGAATTGAGGGGTTTTATTATCCTTGTATTGATTGTGGTAATGTGGGCATGGTTAGTAACATTGGGTTGCTGAGGGAGCATATCTTTCGTCGCGGGTTTAGGAAAGACTACCATGTATGGGTTTGGCACGGTGAAGAGGATATATATGATGGTGGGAATGTCGTTGTTAATGATGTGCATGAAAGAGGTGAGTTTGATGTCATTGAGAATGACAAGAACCGCGAGGATGAATATGAGAATATTGAAGTAGAGAATGATGATGATGAAGGGGACCATATTGAGGAGATGATCGAGGGGTGGATGATCATGCTAGGAAACGGCCTCGTAATTTTTAGTGCATGGCTGAGGCATCTCGGAAACCGTTGTATCCCGGTTGTACGAGGTACACTAAGCTTACGGTCATGATAACACTCTTTAATATCGAGACGAAAGCCGGTATAAGTGACTCTGCTTTCACTTCCTTGTTGCAAGCATTTGGTGATATGTTGCCGGATGACCATGAACTACCCAAGTCGAAGTACTATGCTAAGAAACTGATGTGTCCCTTCAGTTTGGAGCACCAGAGGATACATGTTTATCCAAACGATTTTGTGCTATATCGAAATGAATATGCGAATATGGATGAGTTTCCTCGATGTGGGAAGTCACGTTACAGGAGAGAGCAGGGGTTAGTGATAAGAAAGGGCCTCCAGCAAATGTGATGTGGTATCTTCCGATTATACCACGATTCAAACGCATGTTTTCAATCAAAAAAGATGCTAAGAACTTGAGGTGGCATACAGAACAAAGGAAAAAGGACGGTTTTCTCAAACATCCGGTTGATGCTCCTGAGTGGAAAGGTATCAATCGTATGCATAAGACCTTTGGTGCCGAGGATAGAAATTTGAGGCTTAGCCTATGTACGGATGGGATGAACCCATTGGCACTCTTAGTTCTCAACATAGTACATGGCCGGTTCTTCTTAGTTATATAAAACTTGCCTCCTTGGTTGTGCATGAAACGGAAGTACATCATGTTGTCGATTCTTATTTAAGGGCCGAAACAGCCTGGAAACGACATAGATGTCTACCTCCAACCACTTGCTGATGATTTGAGAAAAATGTGGGATGAAGGAGTTTTTGTGTAAGATGCACATGCTCATGAGGTATTCACATTGCGTGCCATGCTTTTATACACTCTTAATGACTTTCTAGCTTATGGGAACTTATCCGAGTACAAGAACAAAGGGAAGAGAGCATGTCGGATTTGCATCGACGACACATCATCTAAATACACTTCTACTTGGCACAAAGAAGTTTATATGCAGACCTGAAGTTTCCTTCGATGCGACCATCCTTATCGTAATAAGAAGAAGGGATTGTGAGTAAAGAGGTCTGTGATTTTATGGCTGAGTTCTTAACTAATGTTGATCCTACTGGACTTCCTACATCTCGACACGAGGGCAGATTCGAGGGTAAAGGTACACTTTGCTCTAATCAATGTGGAGTTTAATGACGATGATCATTAATTGGTCCACGTTCTTCTTCATATACTTACTTCTTGGGTCAACAAGTACAAAACCGTTTCGTTTGTCCTGTACAAGTTAAAGGTTGGGAATCGTATACATCTGAAACATTAGATCATTTGTGGACTTATATTAAGGTGATTCCTTATCATATGTTTTATGTTGTTATTATAATACTTTGATTTTGGCTAATATTAATAGTTTGCATTGGTTTATATATTAGAAGAAGTGCTCATTTGATGATCCATAGTATCGGAATGAAGGTGTCTTGGCACATGCTCAATGTTTATTTAGAGATAGCTGACATAAATTGAAATATAAATATTTTTATGCTCCAAATGTGACAACAAAAGACGACTACATGAAGAATAAGCCCAAGGACATGAATAAAACAGATTGAAAATACTTAGTGGATTTTTGGAGGGATCTTAAGTTTCAGGTTTAAGGGATTGTGAATTATTTTTATATCAAATGTGTATCTTTTCTTTGAATGTTCTAACTATTTTACTCTAAGAAAAAATCAATAAAGATCATAGGAGTAGGTCTTTCCAAAACATGCCTCACTACCATGGTAGTAAAAGTTATGCTCGGCTTAGACAAGAAATTATAAGTAGATTTACAAATTAATTTTGACTAAATGATGTGTGCTTCATACAGTTGTTGATTTTGCCATATCACTTAATGTAGAAGAATAAAAATGGAGGGAAGTGTAGTCGACTTAATGTGATGGTTGAATCCTGTACGAGAAAATCAAAGAAGCTTTGAAACTCTAGCCAAAAGCATGCATACAGTTGTAAGTTTGTGGCTTATTGAGATGTTCTTTTCTAGATATTATATTCGATGTTATCTAACTTGTCATTACGCTAATTGTAGGATGAGATGAAGCAACTTAAGAACAAAGAGAACATGGGATTAACGAAAGACAAATGAACAAGTATTTCTAGATGTACTTGGCAAAGATACGCATGGTTATTTGCGAGTTTATGGACCAAGAAAAAGCATTACAAAGCATTTTCAAGTAAAGCCTTCTCAAATTGATTTCCATCATGAGGTGGTTGAAGCTGAAAAGACAGTTGAACAAGTAGTTTAAGAAGTAAGAAATGATGCTGAGAATGCTAGAAAAGAGGTCGAGGATATTAGAAAGGAAGCTGAATAAGCTATTAAAGATGTTGAGTTTACCAAGAATAAAGCCGAAAAAATTAGAAATGAGGTAGATCGAAAAATTGTGCAAACAATAAGGTGTAGGAGAACAAGTTCAAGCGTATACTATAAACTGTTGGGCTGGATACGTTTAACGATAATGATTCCTGGAGTCACTACTACATAAATGAGCTATTGCAACCCCTGAAAACTGTTGCAATAGACTCAATAACCGTTGCAATAGAGCTATTGCAACGGGTGGGCAACCGTTGCTGTTGCTGCCCTTGCATTAGATCTAATGCAACGGTCTTACACGTCTAATGCAACGGTCAGTTGCAACATCAAATACCCGTTGCAATAAATCTGAAGCAACACATGTTTATCTATTAATGCAACGCCTCTGTGGTATCCCATGAACCGTTGCATTACATATGATGCAACACATATTAAAGTTTAATGCAACGCCTTTGTGGTATCCCATGAACCGTTGCATAACATATGATGCAACACATTTCAAAAGCTAATGCAACGCCTCTATAGTATCCCATGAACCGTTGCAATTTCCTCTTTTTGCATATTGAAGCTACTATATATATATGACGAATCTATAAATTAAATATGGATATATTGACCCATTAATTTGATGTAGATGAAAAGCTGAAATAATTCAAAAAATTCCAAATAAACGTAGATTTCCGAAAAGAGCCATAAATATATTCAAATATCATCCAATCGTTCGACGATTTACAATACCAAACACTTAATATAATACTATAGTATATATATATATATATATATATATATATATATATATATTATATATATATATTATATATATATATATATATATATATATATATATATATATATATCAAATCCCAAGAGTATTTTGACCACCAAAACATATTTCCAACCTAAAATGTACGCACCAAAAAATATTTACTTGTAGCGTAAATATATTACCAAAAAAAATAAGATTTCTAGCTAGTTATCCGATTAATTCCAAAATCATGCTCCACTTTAAGCGAGATTCGTAGCCAAGAACTTGTCATTTGTGCGATTGCAATTGTTCGTGATCATGTGATACATTTTCGTCTCCTGCATGTACCTATAGAAATATACAAAAGTTATCAACATTGTTATTTGCAAGAATTAGTTTTTACATCAAAAGTACTTTCAGTAAAGGACATCTGAACTATTAAATATGGTGGAATTATCATCTGCATCATTCTTTTTCAAAATGCTCTGCTGGTTATTGTATGTGCTCATAGTGGCATATATTTTTCCATGATTTTTCCATCTTTTAATAGTATCATCTGTTGATTTTTTTCAACTAACCTCACTTTCTCATTAGCCATATATATGTGAAATTGTCAAGAGAAAGAAAATCTAGGCTGGAGCGTTTCAAATGACATCCTAAAACACTGCTTTTCCAATTATTATTTTCTTCACTGTTTTTAATTACCCTAGAAATTTCAGCCAATTCCATAATATCATATTCTTGACTATCCAAGCAAAGGAATTCACTCAATTCCGGAATTTGAAAGTAAATGCTTGTATCCAGACAAGCCATAAGAGGAATCAAGCAAAAGCAGACAACAAAACTTAAGAGATCACTGCTCCTATGCAAGCAGCTCAAAGCAACAGAAATACATTAAGCGCGAAACTAAAAGGCTGCAGGAAGCTACATTCACAGGTTCTAATAGAATATGTTGCAAAAGTCTAGGAAAGATACCACATCAGACAATCCATGACCTGCTCCTGCCTAAATTAATATACAAATTTGTAGAGAGACAAATAAAAGAGAATGTATAAGGTTCTATGAGAGAAAAAGGAAAGCATTCTTTGGAGACTTAAGCAAATCCATTGAAAATATTTTTTGGAAACATGCGTAGAAAGGCTGACACAAACATCAAGTCCACACAAAGATGATGCTTTATGGAAGAATACGATACATTTAGTACATAAATCTTACCTGATTTAACAAGTCCGTCCCAGAAGCTAATTCTTGTTCACCATTCTTCTCAATGGCTTCATTGCTTGGAGCAGTTGCATCTCTTGTAGTAGAAGATACTTGGACATCGGGAACCACAAGATCTATACCAGGATTAGCTTCTCGTAGTTGTTCTACCAACCCCGTTTGAATGCTTTGAAGGAATTCTTGAGGAATTATGTAGCGACATTTTGTGCCCCCTTTCTTTAGATCAGTTTTGGTCACACCTTTCCCGTAGAGGCGGACACGTCCACTATGCTCCACCTTTTTAATCACTTGATTGTATGGATCCTCACTATTAGCACCTTCTTCGTGTTCTTTAGATACTAAAGTCTCCATTTGTTCCTTCCATGAATAAATGACAAGAAATTACATACATATTAAATATATATTTATATATAACATATGCAAGCATATAGTAAATATAACTCACAATATTGTCTTTTGTTTTCACGAAGCTTGTTTTGTATGTCTTTTTCGAATCTCTCAACCTTGATTCTTTGTATACCTTCGCTCGAGACGGTTCTTGCTTGTGTGGATCAGATTGTTGCTGTCCATAAAAAGATTTTAGCTTTAACATCACTAACCAGCAACTTGCAGAAAGATGAATGTTAAAAGAAAAGGAAATTAGTGAAAGTAAATGGGTTTAAGTTCTTCAATCCTAACCCCCAAATTTTGTGCGTGTCAGGCTGCATGTTAGGTAAGTTATGTCTATTACGCATGAAGCATAAAAAAAATCAGGGGCATGATTGAACAGTCTGCTTTAGATCGAGCTGCCCGTGCATAGCTTGCAAAAGAGAAGCAGTCTGGGAATGCTAATAAGGGTGAACCAGTTCTTTAGGTAATTTTGGCAATGGTAAATCCTGGTTTTATATGTACTACTGTTGTAGCTGAAATTTAGGTTTTCTTGCCGAAATTAATCTCTTTTGTTTTCACTAGGGACCAGGTGCTGAAGCACCCACACAGCCTGCACCGGCTGCAGCACCAGAAGCTGCTGCCAAGCCAGTACAGTAAGCTGCTGCCAAGCCAGTACAGAAGCTGCTGCCAAGCCAGTACGCTTATGTAACTCATGATCTTGTTAATTACAGGACCACCAAGAAAGCAAAGAAGTGAAGTGATAGTGTTGAGATTTGACAAGGAAGCCTAGGGTGATTTCATGTTATCACTGAGATAGAGTTGTTTGATAATCCTGATACTCAGTTTGTAATGTTTTACTATCTTTTTTATACTGAGATATATCAGGACATATCTTTTTTATCCTAATTATTAAGTTTGTAATGTTCAGAGTATCATGTGTTGGAATGTAGCTGTTGCTTTAACTTATAGCGATTGAACATCTAAATATATGTCCGAAAGGTTGTGTTGTAATTATCTTATAATAATTGCACTCAGATTTAATGAATGTTGCTATTATAATTCTGTTATTTGGAGTAATCACACTTTCTTAACCATATATGAAGTATACTAGAAAAAACTGATTATTAAAGGTAATTACCAACTTATGACGTAAAATGGCATATGAATTTGGACCCATAGTATGCATATCCTCTAGCAATTCACGGCTCCTTTTATTCTTCTTACTTTTTTCCTATGCCATAAAACAAATTAGAATAGTTAGCTTCTAAAAATATGTTTAACATCCAAAAACTTAATAATTAGAAAAGACTAATATACCTCAATTTTGGAATTGTTCCAATAATTCAAGAGATCTTTGAATTGAGACTCTGGAATTGTCTTTGGACGATTTTCCCATCTTTGTTCATTACTTTCCCATGCATAGAAGTGTTTTTTTTTCGTTCTACACTTATGGATACGCCATCCAGCATTAAGTGTTTCCATTACCCACTTTCTTCCTTCTTTAGGGACTATGTATTTCTCCTGTTAATTACATGCTCCATTAGCCGTAAATAAGACAAAGTACTTAACTAAAACAAATAAAGATGGATACAAACCAGAACATATTCCCATATTATGTCATGCGTGGGTAGACTTGGCCAATCAACATAATTTAGTGGGGCAAGCTCGGAATTTTTCGACACTGTTCCTAAAAAGCGAGTGAATTCTTGAACAATTTCATTTGTGGGCCCAATTGGCTGCCCATTAGAGTTTAGAATAAGAAAAGGGCGCTCTTCTCCTGTACGATCATGAACCTTAACCAACTTTGTCGGTCCTCGATGCTTCTTGGTTGTTGGAGCTATAAATATGCAGGTGTTAGTGTAATTAATTAGATTGCTTCTAAACGTTAAAAATACAGATTGCACATTACAGAATACTGAAAATAAATCACATGCATAAAACAGAGGATTCCCATAAAAAATTCAAGGACAACTAAGTTACAAAAAACTCAAAAGGCTTTAAATGTCTTGTAATCATCTTTTCAATTACTTAAAAGGTTACCTTCCTTTAGAGAGTCTGTTCTTTGTTGAGGTGAATTTTCTGGTCCAAAATCAACCCTACTCTCAATTACCATATTTTCATCCTCTCTGACCTCAGGTTCAACTTGAACTTCATGAGCTGCTTCACAAGCATCATTTTCCACTTCATTGGTGGAAGGACTTTCCATTTCAAGGTTGAGATTCACGCTATTTGATTTAGTCCTCCGCAAATTACGATAAGCTGACAATGACCCCGGAGAGCAAAATGTCTTATGTTGTAACTTGTTTTGTGTCCGGACAACTTGTGAACTCTTTTGGTGCTTTCGACCCTTTGGTTGTGGTTGTTGTTGATCTTCAGGTTGCTTCACAAATTCAGCCATAGACATTGACTTTGACTTGATAATTGGGTGTTTAACTATATGCTTTTGAACTCCTAGACATTGTTGCTTTTGTTGTACTGGAGGCTTGCCAAAATCAGCCATAGAACCTGATTTAGTTGAAGCCTGCAAACATATGGGACTGTCGGAATTAAATAGAAATTCATAGACATAACAAGCAAGACATAATTTATATGGCCTCCAGCATGGTATAGTGGTACTTCCACCTCCTAAATGCTTCTTAGCTTCTGTCGCATTACATATATTTCTCTAAATGATTTATGGAACAAAAGCAGAGTAAGCGTGCAAAAAACAAAATCTATGAGAAACAATAGAAGGATGAAATTGAATAGAGGAAAGCATGGTTCAACATAGAAAAGAGAACAGAGGAATGAAAACCAATGCAGGCTTTTATCATGGCTTGTGAGCTAACATAGTAACTTAGATATGGTTGTCATGGATCATGGTAGGAGACTGTACAAGAAAGAGTGAGCAAAAGTAAGGCACTCATAGAAAGGTATTGGGTTGAGGATTGCTAGCTTATGTTTGTACTTGCCTTCTCATAGAAAGGTAAGCATACATTGTGATTCTAAAGCATAAAACAAGTCATGTATAGGGCCAAATCATCATCATGTGAAGGATGCCACATGGTGCAGTTTTATCAAAGACAACACCCTTCACTATAAGGGTTATATGGATTGCCATCAAGCAGACGTAGCAAGCATTCTTCTAAATCAAAAGGCATCCTAAGATCCTTTGAAACCTGAAAGTACATCTGCATTTTCCCAATTAATGCGTAATAATATTTGGTACAATGCAAAAGCATGCAAGATGAGAAATCAAGCTTTGCTTTCTTCCCTTTTATTTGGCAATCGGATATGGTGCTGAAAATGTTGGGTTTTCAGTTTGTAATCATAAGCCTATATTGTAGGGAAAGACTCGATAAATTACGGTTCTATACCTGTCAGGTTCTGACTTCAGGAACAATAATTTAACACTTGCTGCAAGCTTGGGATAGCTTAATAATAGAGGAAGATAATAACTAATAATTTGGCGATAGTTGACCAGCTGCCTAGAAGATTACAGCTAGCATGGAAGAGAAAATTCAGGAACAATAAACTTCAAAACACAATTCAATTTTAAGGCTCCATCTGGCAATAACTGATCAGCAAGGATAGAATTGATGGTTCAAAAAAGAACCATCATCATCATGCTCCCGCATCAATGTTAACCAAAAGAAACCACCCACTGAAAAATAGCCTATCTACTTGAAATTAGATATTATCTTCAAAGTTAATAAACACGAAGCTGCCAGTAAGTAGTATGAGCAATCTCAGAACTT
Source organism: Beta vulgaris subsp. vulgaris (assembly GCF_026745355.1). Taxonomy (NCBI): domain Eukaryota; kingdom Viridiplantae; phylum Streptophyta; class Magnoliopsida; order Caryophyllales; family Amaranthaceae; genus Beta; species Beta vulgaris. The sequence continues at coordinate 54,987,330 of NC_079207.1, forward strand.
TCAACGAGAACAAGAGGAAAACCGAGATATACACACACCAGTAAAAGCAATTTCCTTCCTGATTGGATAAAACAATTAGACCTATAAGCTTATATTGCAAGTGCTTCAGCATGTTTACAACAAAAGTATCAAAGAAGCATCAAGCTTAATTTCAAAAAAGCAAGCCTACGCAAGGGGAAAGCAAAATCACAATAATTATCTGGCCTTGCTCTCTAAATCCATCTCTTTTTTAGCTTGAAATATGAAATTTGAAAGAAAAACATCATCCAAAATATTATTGTTACTAATTTGCAGCCTCCAGACCTTTCTTTACTCCCACCATATTTCAAATATCATCATTCTGCTTTCCTCCAGACCTTTTCAAATATCATCCAAAATCCAGACAATCTAACAATGTAGATCACATATGGATCTCCAAATATTATTGTTACTAATTTGCAGCCTAAAAGTTTATGTGTGACTGAAGCAGAAGAGCTTTTACTGTAACCACAGATCTAGATCATGGCTGGAGTACTTGCCTAGGCTACATCAGAATTTACATATATACTATCAGAAATAGTGTTGTGTTGTACTTCTTACTGAAATAAGCAGTTTCTTTGGTTTTGATGGACTCTTTCTTTACTCCCACCATATTTCAATCAGTTTTACCACCCTGCTGTTTCTGAAATTGGGCAAACAACAATTCAAGTTATTCTTTATATTGTTAGGTTAGTCTGTGTTCCTTATTCTCAGCTATCAAGATTCTGTATAAGCTTAAAATAGAGCTTTGCTCTTTTCTTTGTTGGTGAACTATAGCTCTATTACCAAATTACCATAGAGAAGTTCTAGTTTTATTGAGATTAAAGGTTTTACATGATGTCTAGTTAACCAAGTACGAAGTTCTAACCTTGGTGGTTTGATTTTTGTTTCCAATACAGCTTCCATCCTCGTCACCATCACCCTCTATATTTGGTACATACTCATCATCATCATCCATATCAGAATATAAGTCTCTGTCTTCCCATGCAGACAAAGGATTGAGGGAAGTGGCAAATTCTTGAGATTTGTCATAAATCTTATTTGCCAAACTCCCTAAACCTTTTGCTGCCATTGCTTCTGCATTTCGCTTCAATATCGCTAGTCTTTGTCTTTCATAATTCGATAGCACAATCTGTTGTCTTGCAAATTCAGCTTTACTCCCCTTCATCTGCATATATAAGACAAACAATAAGTTTATAAGTAAAATATAACTAGCAAGTAATACATATGATAGAAATAATAAGTCTAATAATACAAATAATACTTTATTTCTTTCATTTATACATATAATAGAAATAACAAGTTTAAGGGAAATATAATGCAATAAAAAACATAACTAGCAACTACACTATGTAGTTTAACATTAGTACCATCAGATAGATCTGTGGGAAGGTTTTGAATAGCATAATACCAACCATCCTTGGTGTAGTCTTGTACATAAAAAACTTGATGTGCTTGAGATGCCAAGATAAATGGTTCTGCTTTGCAGATGGTCTTATTTTTATTAACTAAAGTAAACTCATCATTCGTTTCCGAGTGATACCAAACACACCTGAACAAGACAACACTAAATTGACCATGATAAGACAACTCAATAATTTCTTCTAATGCACCATAGTAGACAACGTGTCCAACGGTAGGATTTTGATCTCTGCTGCTAGAAAAGCTAGGTGTCAAAGCTTTCAAGGTAACACCACTGTTTTGAGTAACTAAACTGGCGTCAAGCTTCATAGAGTAGAACCTATAGCCATTAACAGAATACCCAGTGTACTTTTTAACAACATAAGAAGGCCCTTTTGATAACCATTTCACATGGCTTGATACCACTTCCCCTTTTTCAAGCTTCAAAGCAACTTTCTCCTTAAACCAATCCATAAAGCCCTTGCAATGATTTTGAGCATTATCCCATTTTCTTTTCCTATGACCACTGAGAGAATTCTTGTGCTCACTGTAATAAAAATCAGACTTATAACTAAGCTGTAAAGCATTAAAAAAATGAAATAAAATTGTATTAGATATGTGTAGTTATCGTACCTAATGTATGTCTCAACTTCTTACATTCACAATTAAATAAGATATATGTATGCGCTTGAGCCAATATGATGTTGTCAATCATAGACCCGCATTGGGTTTTCTTTGACCTTTTCCTTTTCCGGGTAGGACGCCCAATTTTAGGAAGGAATGGACGCAAGATGCTAGGCTCCATAATGCTTGTAGAAGGAGTGTCTGATCGATCTATATATCTACCACAAAACCTCAAACATTCTTTAGCCCAATTTCCTTCCGCCATTGACCCTCGGGGCAAGCCTTATTCCGAACATCATTCTTCAACTCTTTGAGATACCTCTCAATTGCATACATGCACCTTATTCCAACAGGACCACCAAGCCTAATTTCTTCAACCAAGTGAACAGGTAAATGGACCATTACGGTAAAAAATGCAGGCGGGAAAATGCCTTCAAGGTGACAAAGAGCTTCAACTATCTCAGTTTGAAGATTACCAAGATCTCGAGGGTCAATAGATTTACTCCATATGCCTTTGAAAAACCGACAAAGTCTTATTATGGGGTTGCCACATCTTCTGGTAATGTTGTCTTCACAGCAATAGGAAGCAAATAATGCATCATAAAATGAGCATCATGGCTCTTATAGCCTGTGATTCTACCCTCATTAACCTGCACACAACGAGCAATATTAGAAGCATAACCCTGTGGTAGTTTTGCATTCTTTATGATCTGGCAAAATAAACGCTTCTTTTCCAGTGTCATCCAAAAGCGTGATCTTGGAATCTCTACACTACCGCCTTCTAATTCTATAGGTTGCAGGTTTGACATAATATCGAGGTCGACTAAATCCCAACGAGCACTTGAAGTATCCTTTGTCTTCCCCGGTATGTCAAGCAATGTACAAATGAGATTATCGAAGACATTTTTTCTATATGCATCGCATCGAGGTTATGGCGATTAGTGCAATGCTTCCAGTAAGGCAATCTAAAAAGTATTGAGAACTTCTTCCATGGAGTATTATCACCATCCTTCTTTTTCTTCTTTTTCGTTCCTTTCTTTCCAAAACTGTTTGGAAAATCACGAAGTAGGTCCTCAATCTCGTTTCCTTTCAAACAAGAAGGTGGAAGTCTTTCCTCAATTTCTCCATTGAAGTTCCTCTTATTATGGCGCCATGGATGTGTCGGGTCCAAAAATTTTCGAAAACCTGGATAGTAATGCTTAGACTGTGGTTCAACCAATCAGATTCGGTCTCATAATGACAATTAGGCATGCCATTTCCCCTTTTGTGCTCCATCCAGACAACATTGCATAAGCTGGAAAGTCACTAATAGTGGATATCAAAGCTACATGCATGTCAAACCTTTTATCACATGAAGCATCATATGTTTCTAGTCCAAACTCCCACAAATCCTTAAGATCTTTGATTAGTGGTTGTAGATAAACATCAATGTCATTGCCAGGGGATAAAGGGCCGGGAATGAGTAATGACAGCATCAAGAACTCATGCTTCATGAGCATCCATGGAGGCAAGTTATAGTTAATCAAAATAACTGGCCATGTACTATGAACAATGCTCATAGAGTGAAATGGATTGAATCCATCTGTGGCTAAACCTAGCCTAAGATTACGAGGATCTTCTGCAAACTTTGGATACTCCCTGTTAAAGTCCTTCCAGGCTTGCCCATCCGCTGGATGCTGTAAATAGCCATCTTTTTCACGACCATTTGCATGCCATGTCATGTGCCTTGCAGTCTCTGGGCACATAAATAACTTTTGCAGCCTTTTCTTTACCGGAAAGTACCTCAGAATTTTAGCTGGAACCCTATGGGTCTTTCCTTCATCCATATCATCTTTATCATTCAATTTCCACCTAGGAGTCTTGCAAACATGGCAATGGGTTGCATCCGCATGCTCCTCCCAGTATAACATACAGTCATTAGGACATGCATCTATCTTTGAATAGTCCAATCCTAACGCTTTTAAAGAATTTTTGGCTTCATAAAAAGACGAAGGCAATTTTGCATCGGGTAGCACTTCCCGAAACAGTTCTAATATAGCACCAAATGCGACATTGGTGAGCTTGTAGTCAACCTTTAACAAAAACAGGCGAATTGTAAAAGAGAGTTTAGAAAACTTTTTACAGCCGGGGTATAACTCTTGCTGACCTTCTTCGATTAATTTAAAAAAATTTTTTGCATCTTCATTTGGCCCCTCTCTCAAAGTATCATGCAATAACCCCTCTATGTCATCATTCATGTTTGATGATACATTATGGTCCACTGTCACCTTTTCCCTTTTGTTGTCCTCCCCTAACTCAAACAATTTATCTAATCTTGGCACAAAACCATTGCATATTATATGATCACGAACAACATTCCTACGATGCCAGTAACGATAATGACAAATTTCACATGGACAACATATTTGATCTCCTTGTGACTTAGTAGCAAAAGTTTTTTCAATGTATTCATCGACTCCTTGTTCATACTCATCACTCCATCTAGCAAATGTCCACCAATTCTTAATTCCGCTAGCCATTAATCTATATATCATAGAGATCAATGCAAAGCACGTTAATAGCACTAATGTTGAAATTCATTCTACAGGATCAACATGATAATACTAAAGATTTACTTAAAATAAGTCTTGTCACTATGTGAAACCATAATCTTATAGATTACAAATTACTATAATTAAACAGGAAACAAAAGATTCTTTAACACTTCATTATTTAACGTATCTAAAATTTATTGAATAGATAAGGCTTTTAACCTTTGCACTAGGTGCATAGGTTAGAAAATCCCTTTTAAGAAAAGTTAGTTTATTCAACTCAAGAATGCAATATTGTAAAATTTTTATCGACATGTGGATTTATTACCCATTGTATAGATATATGTCAATATAAGTCACATGAGAAAGTTACTATATCCTGGGTAAATTGAGATTTACCCTCTCTATAATAGATCATACATTTACACTCCCTATGTGTCATTATATAAGACATCTACACTTCTTGAGGTCAAACATTAAATTTTGATATGTTAATTTCTTATAAAAAATAATATTAGTAAAAAGTATAAAATAAATAATATTGCTAATTAATCTTCTGAATACAAATACAGTAATTCTAGATGATCCAATTGAGAGAAATAAGAAACCTTTTAGCTTCCAACACTTACCATTGTATAAACTCATCATCACATAATTGTACAACTCAAGTATCATCAAATCTATTACCTAAAACAACAAGTTTGCACAAACTCCTACACTAAATAACATCAAAAACACAAATCAAACAAAAAACACTATTATCCACTACAACTATAACGAGGATCAGCACAGGTAGGTTACACCTACCCTTAGTCATACCAAAACTAGTACAAATTAAACCAACAAAACGTCAAATATAAATTAATGTATAATAATTAGTAGAAACAATTTGTTTCCTTAATTAATTAGGTTATCTCTATAGATAAGGTGGCTAGAAGAAAACCACCGATTAACCTGCAAGAACATATACGGCGGCCGGCGGCGGTGCAAGAACATATACAAGAAAGCGAGTAGAGACTTTACGGCGGCACATTATGCAAGCAGTGATAATTTAGAGGGAGAAAGGGAGGAATACCAACCACTACAAGCAGTGAATTCCGGCGAGCGTTGAGAAAAAAAGAAGACCCGACGTAATTCCCGACGAGGGTTAAGTGAAGCCGCTGAATTACCACTTGAAAATACACTGCGGAAGAGAAGTGCGGGAATGAATTTTCGGCGCCGGTGAAGATTGTAATTTCCGGTGCCGGTGAAGAAGAGATTCCGGCGTGTGAGATTTGATTTCCTTAACTTCCTGTAACTGTGTGAGGAGTTCAATTGCCAAATATGGAAGAAGGTGATCACAACAAGAGTTAGTGGGCCTATGGTATCTTTTAAAAATTGTAGGTCGTGTGTGTATAGGGTTTTAGAAATTGGGGGGAATAAGGAGGGAAATCAATAGTAAGCGCGCGGGTAGTGGCCGGGCCTATGGTAATGCAATGATTGATATTCACTATTGCAACGGTTTTCTATTGTCCGTTGCAATATACTGAAATGATGTTGCATTTATAACTCTAATGCAATGGTTGACTTTAACCGTTGCAATAAACGTTGCATTAGCACACATCGTTGCAAAATTATGTTGCATTAACCTAAGTCGTTGCAACAGACCGTTGCAATATAGTTAACTGTTGCATTAGATCGTTGCAATTACTTCAAAATGTAGTAGTGAGTGATGGTTCTTTGGCGTAAAGTAAGTACTTATCTTTTATAATAAAAATGCTAATTTTAATTATTCCTAGAGTGCATTACTCTTTCCTGAACCTACTTTCTTATATCTTCTATCAGTCCTTAGCTCTAAAGTGGTGGATCTTATGAACTCCCTACTCCGTTTTTTCTGTCAAATTGTTTCCCTTATATAATAAGTCAAGAGACACTTTTATTCGACGGTGACGTAATAAGCTCCATCTCCCCATATATTTTAACTTATAAAACGAAAAAACAGCAGAAGCACGACAACATAATATATCACATATCAGATGGAGATAAAGTTTTATCAGTACTAAGATTTAAAGAATAAGATGCCTCCTCAAATTATTTCCAACCAAATTGCATATATAGCCTTAACAAAGCACATTGCAGCAAGTCTCAATTCCTCTTATTTGCTACCAGCATAGTTAGTAGCTTCATGAAAATATTCTTGTAGAGTTTTCAAATTTCTCCCCAAATTTGTGCAGTAAAAAAAAAGATGAGCTTGGGACTCATCAGTAGCTGCACAAACATACATCCGGGGGCACAGTTCTGATTCTATTTATTAAGGACATCAGCAGTTGAAAGCCTTTGATAAGCAAGTAACCAAGATACTCTTTGGAGAAGCTTGACTATTACAAATCCACTTTCTCCACCTGACTTTAGGATAGGTACCTTGAAGCATTTGTTATATCTTTTTTATTAAAAATTTACCCTTATCTTGATCCAAAAGAAGTAGATAGAAAGCTCAAAGAGATAACTTTTTCAGTTCCTCAAAGCCTGAGTATTGGCTATATTAGCTATCTTGTGATCCCAATCACTTAATTTCTCCTACTCTTTCTTTTGTTACTATATAGAAGCTGAGTGCCTAATCAATGATGTTCGATTATGTGGGTAACAATTGATCTTTGAGTCATAGCTTGAATTTGTCAAAGGTAATTTTAATGCTTTGTACTCTAATATTGATTCCTAAGAGTCGCAATTGTGGATTGGTGCTAAAGCATCCCTATCTTATCCTTCGGATGATCCGAGCTCCTTATTATGTATCCCTATACACCTAGGCCTTAGTCACACATTCATCGCTCTTTTACATACTACTGAAACTTATTGTCTTCATAGGTATAGTGTTAAGTTGTTGTCAGTGTTGTTGCTATGACTATTATTGTGGTTATTGCTGATATGATTGAAGTTATAATTGTTATGATGGTAGTTGTTAAGTTAGTTTGGTGATTTAATTATATTTTCAGATTTAATATGATGTTTGAATGGGACTTTTAAGCATGTTTTATCAAAACTAAATGTTTTAATTAGAGCTTGTTATAAAGTTTATTTAATATGGTGTTATGATGATTAAATGATTTTTTGTAAGGATGGATTCATACATTATGTAGGAATTAAAATTGATTTTAAATTAAGTGAAAATTAGCAAATACTAGTTTGAGATGGTGTTAGTAGCAACTACCTATAGTTGTGTTATGTGATGCATAGATGCTTAGAAAATAAAGTCAAGGGCATATGATCGGAGCACAAAGAGAAATACATGAAAGTCTATGCTCATCACCAGTTTTGGACTACATTTCGTTGTGTATACCATTTACTCCCGCGTTGTGATTTAGTTAGCGACGTTTAATATGGTTGTGGACATTTGTCATTGATGTTTGCTTAATTTTAGGTTACTTCATTACTTGTTGCTCTGAAGGTTGGGCTGTCAGATTCAGTCATAAAACCTATTCGAATTCTTTATATAGACATTAAATGCTCCTAAGTCTTAATTCGAACGATGCCTTTGATCTAACTCAGAACTATTTGTATCAACCTGTAGTTGTAGAATTTGCTCGAAAATCACCTGTTTCCTACACTTAACTTCTATTTGATCACTATGCATTTCTTTTTATCCATACGGCTAACGAAAACTAGAAATGGACATTGTGGGGAGTAGGTCAACTATTTTACTTTGAATTTCTCAAGAAAATAGGACTTAGATGACTATTATTCAAAAGGTATGTTGTTATAATTATTCAGATGGACTATGATGGCTGATTTGGTAAGTATAGAGTTGTTTTTAGGGGATTTAGGGTGTTATTGCTATATGTTTAAAGATGATTTATGTGGAGGTAGAAGGAAGTATTCGAGGCTGTTTAGGGGTTAATTTAAGGGTTGCTTATGTCTGGTTTGCTACTGCTTTTTGCTATTGGTTTTAGAGTTACATTGGTATCGTTGCAGGTTTTTGGGTGACATTTGTTGTTGTATTTTTGGTGTAATTATGGATGATTATAGTAGACATTTAGAGGGTATTCTGGTGGAAATATAGTGGTTTTATAGGGTGAATTTTGTGGGTTTTATTGGCTCTAAAAAGGGTTGGTTGCAGTAGGTATTTCAATGGTGTTTTAAGGTAGTTTTCCTCTAATTTATTGGTGTTCTTCTGTGATTTTACTAACTATTTGCTGCTACAGTGTGCATGCTTAAGCCTTCAATATAATGCACAATTTGGAATGTGATGGCATAACCCAATGCGAACCAGCACAAGCTTCTTAGTGTGGTAGCCCAGCTATGTGCAACTTTGAGCTCAACATCTGAACTTCAACCCTCAAACTTAGAATACAAGAGCACTGAACTTCCAACTATAAGCATAAGAATATCGAGCTTTCAAACTTCTAGCATTACTCATACCTTAGTTCACTCCAATCCCTATGAAAGGGTTTTCGACTCCCTAACCCCAACAGGATAATACTCCAAAATGTAAGTCACTTTAACAAATAATTTAATATTGTTAATGAATTTTGTTTGGTTCTTAATTTGTGTTTGATCAAATAAAGATTAATGGATGCCTAGTTTGTGAATGTTAATTGTTAAATGTGGTTAGTTAGCGGCTAAGAAAGTGCAGGCTGTTACAGGTGGTATTAGAGCAACCATTCGACCGTGTGCCGACTTAGCCACCTAGTGGGGATAAAAGATTCTTTGGATGTCTGAAATCGATATGGGTTATTAGTTGTTAAGATTCGTGAAATAGGAATTGAGAAGTTGAAGCTTGAATATTGAGAATTTAGATTTGGGAAAGTGATGAAAGCTTTTGGAATCATGATTGGAGGAAAAATGAGTTTTATCGATTAGAAATTATGGAGAACTTGGATCCGAGTTTAGTGATTAATGGTTTGTGAAACAATCGATCTTTCAAGGTATTGGAGTTAAGTCAACTGTTAATTTGATTTTCGTTGAAAGTGTTTTACGTGATCTTATTTGTTTTTAGAGGTTCTAAAGTTTCTTGTTTTCAAATTTCGAGGACAATTTTTTTTTTAATGGTGGTAGTATGTAACAACCCAATCTTTAAGTAGCTTTAATCTAAAAGTTGATTATACCTTGTTAGCTTAATTTATTACTATTATAATTATTTTCGAAAATAGTTTTGTAAATATTGAGTTATACCTTCAAAAGTAAATTAAAGTATTTATGATATAAAGCAAGTTTCCTAATTTTTATGACAAATATAGCTTGGGTTTAGTTAAACCTCCTAAGTATTCCCTTACTCTAAGTATGGATTTCATTAATAACTAATTATTAGGCCCGGGCTATGCCTCGGATAAGAAAAAATTTAATTTATTAATATAATTCTTTATGATAATAACACTAAATACAACTTAGCCTAGTGGTTAAAACTTTAGTATATGTACTTGAGGTCTTCGGATGAAACCTTATACTATGCAATTTCTTAATTTTTTTTATTGTACATGGATTACATGAACTAAAACTCCCTAGGCAGAGCGCCACGTGGCACATTTTCTTGTTTTCGCACGCCTTTTAATATATTTGTATAGATAAAAAAAAAGAAAGAAAAGAAAAAAAAGGAGGCAAGAGTCTATAGAATTATGTAGACCCTTTCAAGAGAATTAGAGAGGAACTTCTATTAAAACCAACCTCATTAAATCAAAACTCGAGCTTCCTTTCGTCTTCCTCTCACTCTCAAATAACTCATTCCTTTATATTGCCTTTGTGGCTCATATGGATAAAAAAAACTCATTTCATTCCTCTTCTATTTCTCGATGATCTGCGCCCCATCGTGAATTACCCAGTTGCTACTCTTTCTCACCAGAGCATATTGCCGATTGTTTTTGGCTTGCTTCTTTCCCTAAGCGGTTAGCATTGTACTCTCCTTCCTTTGTTGATTCTTTGTTATTGTGCCCACCTACTGCCGTCCTCTTCTCGCGGTTGATGCTACTTGTTTAGCCAATCGTGATAGCGAAGTTGTTGGCCCGTTTGCCATCGCTACCAGCAGCAATTGTTGCTGCATGTTGTCATAAATTCGGCTCCTCAATTTCCTTGTCTTTCCTTTGCTGAAAGAAAAAATCATTTTATTTAATTAGTCGAAATCTGTGTTTTGGTGTGCAAGAAGAACATCAATTTATTAATCAACCATTACTTAGGGGTTTATTTTCGATTTTAATTTCTATTATTGGACTCAAAATTGGTAATGTTTGATATGTTGACATCAAATATCGAAACTATCTTTAATTTAATTGATTGAATTTTGCTATGGATTTCTTTAATCAAAATTCTCAAGGAATGAAGTTATATATAAGCTTTGTTGAGTTAGAAAAATCAAAGTGGGTTACAACTTGGAACCAGTATGAAACGTTTTATTTTCATATTCAATTTCTATTTTCATTTTGTTTGAAGCCTTGACATTATTCTTCATTGAAACAAGAGTTTGTAGATTTGAAGATTGTGATATGAAGCAGTTTAGACTATCATGAAAGAGAAGTATAAGTTGTGCAATTTGTTAAAGACAAACTAATTTGATGGTGAATGATGGATTTACTGGATTAACTAGTTGTATGTAAAAAGGAAAGGTTAAGGAGATTGGTGATTCAGTCTACAGGAATTTCAGCAAAATGGAATCCCGAATTAAAGCGTCACTTGAGGTGGGTTTGGTATTTGAGGGGTAAAATGATAATTGTCCTTGTTGTTTTTCATGTGAAATATAATCTCATGAAACTCAAATATCATATGGATGAGCAAGATTATGGTTTCTTGGCAGATTAATTATGGTATGGAAATGAAGTTCAAGCATCATTAAGGTAGACATTGCTTGTAACACCCGGTATTTTTATACTTGTTTAGTTAGTACTTATATTATTTTTGTGTTTAAAAAAAAAATTAAATACTCTTTTAGTAAATATATTTTATTTTCCTCAAGTTGACTTTACCTTAAAAGGAGTAAAAAAAAACTAATTCCTAAATTTCCTAGGTTTAAGTATCCAACTACTAATTATGTTAATTAAATATTATAAAGAGGGAGGAGTACTACTGTTACCTAATCCTAGTTGCCAAGCATCAAACCCACGACCCCTTTTTCCTCTTTACTTCATCTTGCTTTCTTTTTCTTCAATCTTCAACTCCTTGTAACAAGTATCAATAAAGCTACAAGAATTTCCATCAACTATCATCATACACCAAAAGTGATTCATCCATCTTCAATAGTTCTCGGTTTTTCAAAGAGTATAAATTGTTCATGGACTTGCGGTTTTCGGGTCATAAATCGAATCGAAGTGGAGATTTTCGGGTTATCTTATAGTGTAATTTTGCTCTCATTACTTCCCCTAATCAAGTAAGATTCCTTGTCATGTTTTAATTTCAGTTTTGGCTTAATTTCGAATTAGATTTTTGTTAGTTTAGGGTTCTTGAGTTAAATTGAATTGGGGGTTTTTGATTATGAGTATTGGGTGTAGCTTGATTGAAAAGAATTTTACTTATTAATAATAAGTTTATCAACAAAAACTGTAACTCGTAGGAATTATAGGGCAGATTCGTAATTTGTGTTTTTCGTCAGTTTATGGGCGTTTTTAGCGAAAATACTATTTCACAAAAGTTGTTCGTATCGAAATTTCACCCAATATAGGCTCAATAAACGTTTCATTTGGACTTCATAGGAGAAAGTTATCCCTATTTTAAGTTTCTGCTGAAATTAAATATAATGCATGTTATTTTCATGTAGTTAGTAGTATTTACAGTTTGACTTTTGTTGACCAGTTTGACTTTTGTTGACTTTGGTGTATTCTTTTTGAATTAAATTTAAAGTGAGGTTTTTTTAAAGGTAGTCAAGGCTCACTAACTAGGTTATGTCGTTTATGTGTAAACTATGTAAAGTATAGTCAAGTGATTTATATCATATTATATTATATTGTAGATCGCAGGTTCATAGAAGAATCATTTTGACTTGTAATTGAGATTGGTTGACAGTGGTTTGCTAATAAGGTAAAATTTCATACTAAGCTTGTACAGATTATTACAAAAAGTATTTCATATTGATTTGTGATTTATATTAGAGTTTGGAATCGTTTTTACGATGCTATTTATGGAGCTTTTAATTGTTTTGACGATGTTTATATCAAAATAATTTATGAGATTATTTAAGATATTATTAAAAGGAGGAAGTTCCTCGTGAGACAAGTTTGAGTTTGTTAAAAGGAGGAAGTTCCTCGTGAGACAAGTTTGAGATTATTAAAAGGAGGAAGTTCCTCATTATTATTAAGTTTATATAAATTGGGGGCTTGCCGGTAAGCGGTATTCCTCGAGTATGGAAGTATGTTGAGTTAACAGTGTCTCAACAGTTTATATCAGTAGTTGGGAGTATATTGATCAATACTCTTGCCATTCGTCTTCCTTCTTGATACGTTATCAAGTTAGGGGTATGCATACTATGGACTTTGGTGTTTACCCTATTTAGTGAGCCTAGCTAGCTCATTGGATTTTTATTACTTCCTACTCACAAATTTCAATGGAGTTATATTTGAAAGTTTTACAGGATGGTTTAGAAAGAAAGTAAAGTGGATTTGAATTATTAAAGGTTATCTATTATATTCAAGTTGAATGTTGTACAAGTGAAATGATTTTTGTGAAATACTATATATATATGTATTCCACCTACACATTGGATAGTTCAAAGTTGTTATTGGTATGAAATCTTGCTCAGCCTTTTGGCTGATATTACATGTCTTCAATGTGCAAGGCTTGATGGTGACTAGCTTATATTAGGGTGAGAGCTTTGACTTCACCTAGATGTAGATCTATTAAAGTTAAGACTTCTGCTGCAATAGTTGAGAATTATGGTTTGTTATAAGGGTGTATTAATTAATTACATTTTCTTTTAGTTGTAATAGTTAATAATTAATTTATGTATTAGTAGTGGTACCTTTCGCCTTGCTGTTATTAAATGTTTAATAACCGCGGCATAACATCTTATGAATTGTCCATGCTTTGTACTCTAATATGTTTTCTAAAGAAAGTGGAAATTCAGGGTTCTTACATTGCCATCACCTTATAATTACACTTGTCCGCGCAACTACAAGTTTTTTGAATTTCATGATTTTATTAAAAGAAATTAGAGTTCCGACTTGAACTTATGAATTTATGATTATAAAGTTCAGCTTGTTTGAAGGTGTGATTTTTAACTACTAAGTTTTTTCGATTTTCTGGAGTATATAATTTAAATCTCAGTGTTTAATTATATAGAATTTAGCATTGCTTTTCTAATTTCGATTTGAGATATATTTATAAGCTTTGGCTATTAAAGATAGTTTTATTTGAAAATTTGAATTAAAGGTTATCCAAATATATCAACTTCTGCTATACTAAAGTCAATCTTGTTCCGTATAGAAGAATATTTTGGTTTATGAGATCTTATAGTATAAGTTAATCGATGACTCACAAGTTAAGATATTACATGAAAGTTAATTAAGAAGGTCTGATTATGAGTATTTAAGTAAGAATTATTGATACAATTCCCAATGTATTTGTAAATATTGTATTATATACGGTGGATTTCGTATGCTTTACAACGGAGGATAAACTTTGATCAATGGGATGACACGCTAATGGAATTTAATTAGGCTTTGGCTAAAATTCGTATATATATAGTCCGATCATAGGTATATAAATGTAACCGCCCGTACTTTAGAGTTGACGACTAATTACACTCAAGATACACAAACCTCAATTATCACTTAATAAACCTCTTATTATATCATCTTGCAGCGGAAACATAACTTTACGAAACGATCCTAAACTTGTGGGTTATGGGCCCATAAGTCATCATTTTTTTAAAGTAACCCTTCCTTACATAGTTACTCTAACCAAAACCTCAAAATATAATACACTCAAATATCACAAGAATACTTTCAAATAAAGATCCAACTATAACCTTAACCCACCACTTTACAACATAAAAATCTTCTTCTTGCTCAATAAACATATTCCAAGTGCTGGACATCAACCCTGCAAAATCACTAACAATGAACTCTGTCCCCAACAGGATAGGTTCCAAGAACAAAATCAGAAATACTGAGTACACATACTGTCCAACCATAAATTCATTTTAGTGGCTTAAAATATAGTTGCACAGTTTATTACTCTTCGACTATAACAATCCTAAAATTCAAAGCATCATAATAGCCTTGGGGTGAAAAAAATAAGGCTAATAATTATTTAAATATCATGTATATATAAGCCTAATAAAAAATAATGTAATTGAATTTTATCTTTTCAATACATCTTGGGTAGACGGAGTTTACAATAATTTTTTGTGCACACAAACTGAATTTATCACACAAGAACTGACTATATTAGAAAATAAACTCAAATATATCATAAGAAAACTGACTATGCAAAAAAAATTGACTATATCATACAAAATTGAATCTATAAAAGGTGATTATATCATACAAAAACTGACCATTTTAATAAAAATTGACTATATCAAACAAAACCATATTATATTATGTGATTTTCGATATATAATAATAAGTTATTATAAACCTAGTCCATTCAATTTTTTTTATCTTTTAAAGAGTTACATTTTGAGTCATGATAAACATCTAACTGTTAGATGTTGCCAAACATCTAAAATAGGTATTTCGGTCCGTTGAGTAACTTATTAAGGGTAATGGTGTCTTTTAGTGTAAGGGAAGTTGGTGGCAGCACACATGTCATGCTCTTATTTGTCCAAACAATATTATTTTTGCAATTTTGAAACTTGTATATCTCAAAAATTATATTTTAAAAAAGGATTTTTCACCAAATACCCCCGACAAATTACAAAATTCACAATATACCCTCAATGTTTCAGAAATGCACCGTATACCCTTGAGTTTTCGAAAACATACACCAGATACCCTTTTCCTAACTGCCGTTGACCCACCGGTAGCTTTTATTTAGATTTTGCCAACTTTAAGCCCTAACCCTAACCCTAATCTAACCTAACCCTAACCCTTACTCTAATCCTACCCATAAACCCTTCCCCTTACCCTAACCCTAACTCTTTGGTAGCCCCCACCCCTCCCCCCCTCCACCCAGCCCAACCCCTATCCCTCCCCCTCCCCCTCCCCCACCGTCGGCCTCCCCCACCCCCTGCACGTCCGTTCACCGCCGGCCTCCCCTCACCCCTTCCTCACCGATTTCCCAGCCCGTCGATGTTCCAAATATTCACAACCCTTTGAATGCCAAACCCCCACCCCTCCCCTTTGAACGCCAAACCCCACCCCTCCCCTTCTAACACCAAACCCCACCCCTCCCCTTCGAACTCTCAAAGTCTCAAAAAAAATCACCTTGCTACGGTTGGTGGTGAAAACGATAGGGTTGGGAAATTCCGGCGGTTGGGGACTCAAATTTCCTCGCGAACACTCGTGTGTGCTTTCCGACTGTCACGGACTCAATTTCCGGCAGCGATTTTCGAATTCGAATGGGGGGGGGGGACTCGAATTCGACTGCAAAAACTCGAATCTGAAGGCGGGTGTTGCGCCGGTGGAGATCGAGGAGGGGGAGGGGACCAGTGGAGGGGAGGGGGTGGAGGGCTAGTGGAGGGTGAGGGAAGGGTGGGTTAGGGTTTACATTTTAGGGTTAGATTAGGATGAAGGTTAGAGTTAGATTAGGGTTAGGGTTTAGGGTTAATAATGGTAAAATGATAAATAAAGTTAAATGTGAGTTAACGACAATTAGAAAAAGGATATCTGGTGAACGTTTTCGAATAGTCAGGGGTATATGGTGAATATTTGGAATATTGAGGGTATATTGTGAATTTTGTAATTTGTCGGGGGGGGGGGGGGGTTGAGGCTTGTTGGGTCTCTGGATGTGTGGCACTGTGCGAGGGCAGTCCAGAAGAAATTCATCTTACCACGGGTTCCCGAAAAGGGACCCAAAAAAAACATATAGTTTTTGTGTATAATCAAATAGTGTTTATTGTAGAAAAAATAAAAATATGTGAATTTCATGATAAACATATAGTTTTTGTGCGTATAACAAATAATATTCGGGTACACAACATATATTGTTTGTGTACATAACATATATTGTTTGGTATAAGCAAATAGTGTTTGTGTTGATTTTTCCACAAATCTAAAAAATAGTTAGAGAAGGGTAAAATTAAAATGTGATGAAATTATATCAAAATGGATGTTTATTTGTAGAGAATAAAAATATATTATTATTGGTTTATCTTTTTCTTTAACACACATTTTTTGAAATATACAAGTTTTAAAATTACAAAAGTAATATTTTTTGCACATATAAGGCTATGTTTAGTTCACCTGAAATTTTCTGATCTGAACTTATCTAATCTGATCTGAACTTATTTTTTCTGATC
Source organism: Beta vulgaris subsp. vulgaris (assembly GCF_026745355.1). Taxonomy (NCBI): domain Eukaryota; kingdom Viridiplantae; phylum Streptophyta; class Magnoliopsida; order Caryophyllales; family Amaranthaceae; genus Beta; species Beta vulgaris. The sequence goes on from NC_079207.1 coordinate 55,004,259, forward strand.
TGATCTGATCTGAACTTATTTTTTCTGATCTGATCTGAACTGATCCGATTTACAAGATCTTATCTTTTATAAAATATATTATTACTATTATATTATCTTTGTAATCATTATTATGCAATACATTATAAGATATATTTATATTACTATTATTATCATTTTATTTCTATTACAACTTTTACACAACTTTTATTAATAATAATAATAATAATTATTATTATCATTATTATAAGAGCAACAACAATAATTATTATTACTAAAAATAATTATATAACCCAAGTCATTAATTTATAAGACCACTTATACAATGTTTCATACTTTCCTTTAAAAAAATGTTTCACACTTGAGAAGTCGGCAAACTCAACTCTTTTTTTTCATATAAAATAAAATAAGATATACAAACAACTATGACTTGCGCAAAAAGAAATAAATAGCGTGAAACTTCAAATAGCTAGAGAGATTTGGAATTGGTAGGAAGAGGTATACCGAATCTAAATTTATAATTTGTATCTCGCACTTAGCTTATTTTGAAATGTAATCCGAACTTAGTAGTTTCGTTGTCATAAATTTGAGCTATCATATTTTATATTTTCTTATTTTTGTGTCAATCTTATGTTCTTAACACGTGGCTTTTATTTTTATTATTTAATAACAACAAATAACTTAAATAATGATAACATGACATTTATAATGATAACAACAAATTAATAATAATTAATCTATTAATAATTAATAAGTACAACAACAATAATAATCTTTTGAACAAATGTACTAGTAAATAATAATACCCCTTTGTATTTTTTTTATCTTTCTCACTTAGAATCTTACACATTCACAATTAGAGAGAATCTTTTAGATTTTTCTCAATATATAAGAAAAAATATAGTCATATGGGCTTGTTTGATTCGTCTCAATGAGTACTTTATTAATATTCAATTATTATAATTTTTACTTAATATGTATGAAAGATATTTAATAATAATAATGATTTTTTAAATATAAGCATGATCTGATCTTATTTTTTCTGATCTGATCTTATTTTTTCTGATCTGATCTGAACTTATTTTTTTCTGATCTGATCTGAACTTATTTTTTTCTGATATGATCTGATCTGATCTGATCTAAAATAAGCAAAAATAAGGTGAACTGAACATAGCCTAAGAACATGATATATGCAATACACCCAGATCAGATCTAAAATAAGCAAAAATAAGGTGAACTGAACATAGCCTAAGAACATGATATATGCAATACACCCACTTGTGTGCGGTCTCATTGTTGTTAGATTTTTAACAAATGTCCAACCATTAGACATCTATCATCCCTCTTACATTTTTGGGGTCTTTTTGCATTAAAAAGAAAATCTTAAACTACGTAGGCAATTAGGTATTTTACCGGTTTAGTTATACAACACCCTAACGTTGCCCAACCTACACCTTTCGAACCTCTCAGCTTCCCTCACTCATACGAATTCCGACGCTCGGCAGGTTCTTGTTTTGTTCCTTGGATGAATCTACTTGTTTAGACGATTTTTGTTGCGAATTATAGTTTGAAATTTCGATTTCTAAGATCTACTTCGTGTGATGATTCATGCGATTGGTTTTATGCGGTTATTTTTGTCGGTTTCATGAATTCAACTTAATTTTTTTAAATCTCATATATGTTATTTCATGTTTTTAGGGATAAAATTTACATGTTATAAACTTATGATTCAAATTTATGTTACAATTCGTAGATGCGCATATTTTCATGCAATTGTTCACTTGTTCTTGTTTATTTCATCAGATCAATTTTTCAAGTGCTGTGGCTGGAAAAATCAGGAATGAATGACCTGTCATTCCTTGGCCCAGGGCGGCCGCCCCTCCTGCCGTGGCTCAGGGACGCGCCTGCACTGTGTACGGTAAATGAGCAGGATATTTTTGCAGATGATTTTGCAAATGTGTGTTTCTTTTTTCAAATAGGTATTTATGGAGAATATGTATTGTCGAACTGTCACTGTAAGCGATTCTTGTTATAACACAAATGTCTATAATGATTTGTGAATTTGTACAATTTTGTTGGAAATGATACTTTTTCTGTCCTTCTAAATTCAGTATATGATGGTGTTATGTTATCAAAATTGAGCGCACCATGGTGAATTTATATAAGAAAAGAATTTTCTTTTCTCATTTAATACATATTGTACTCAATGTTTATGGAAATTATATCATCCTAATTTTGTAGTCACTTGAGTATTGTCATACATTTGAACTAAAACATAGTCCTTTCAACAAATGCTTACTCAATTTGAAAACTTGCACACTCAATTGAATATTTGGCTATTCATTTCTAAAATTAACTTAAAAATTCATACTCATCTGAAAAGATACATACTAATTTGATCAGATACATGCTCATTTGATTAGATACGTACTCATTTGAAAAGATACATACTCATTTGAAAAAACACATACCCATTTGATGAGATTCACGCTCATTTGGTCAAATTCATCCTCACTTGATCAGATGCATGCTCACTTGATCAGATGCGTATGCAATTGGTCAAATACACGCTCATTTAGAGCTACGTGCACGCCCAAATTTACATTATAAATTGCTGCACTTCAGATTGTATTGCTTGAACTATTGTTGCTGACTATCATGTAAATTTGTAATGGTTGATGGAGTAGCGCATCTTTGCTAATGAGAGTTCTAGATTGCTAACCTTTTTGGATGAAAGGTCATGACTTTCACTGTTCTAGCAGAACAAATTATCAGTAACATAAACAAGCATTTTATCTAGAAGTAGGCTGTAATTATAAACACCAAAGGGTGTCACCTTGCAATTGTTTGTTTCGGTAGGAAAAGAAATGAAAATGGTTTCCAAATTGGGGAATTGGGTTGTTTTTGTTAGCTTCAATTGGACTTTAATAGATATGATTCTATATGTTCCCATACTAGAATAGATTGCATTTCTATGATATAGCGGATAAATTTCAATGAAAGTGGCATTGACGTCAACCTGTTTTTCGTGATTACAGAAACTAGGTGGATATCATTCATCTTCTGTAAGTCATAAATATCTGCGTACTAGAAATAGATTCTTTGTCAGGGCTGGCCCAAAGAAGATTACATTTGATTCAAAGTGTAGAGAAGCTCTACAAGCTGGTGTAAACAAGCTTGCTGATGCTGTTTCAGTGACATTAGGGCCCAAAGGTATATACGCAATGAATATTACTCTTCATTTTCCCATCACCTTGTCCTCTCATTGACTTATATTTTGGACCTATTATCTATTTTATTTTTTTCAGCTCTAAGTAGCTGAAGTACACTTTTAATTTTGCGTTTGGCACAAAGAAAGCTTATTAGTGGTTACTACTAATTTTGCCTTTGGGGGTGCAAGAAAGCTTATTAGAGGCCAAGACAGGTGGTTATTTGAGATGCCATATTTGTTACACACAACCTGTTACCTTTAGGTTATACAACTAAGGAAAACTGTACTGGTTTTTGTAAGTGTTACGTGTGTTTGGCATAAAGAAGCTTATGTGAACTTTTGGTATAGCTTCTCATGTTAGTTTTCTAAGAAGCTCGTCGATATAAAAGCTAAATGCTGGCACACCTGTGATACCAGGCTGAGCCTATGTACTTGAGTGAACCTGTATGTGACTATGCTCATTTAGGCTAATTATGTGTGATCTTTTACAATTGATTCATGCACACTAAAATATTTTTGAAGCTATCTGGGCCCTCAGTTCATTTCACTTCAGTTTCAGTTCATTTCACTTCAGTTCACTTTCTCTCTGCAATTGTTTCAGTTCACTTCACTTTTTCAGTTGAATTTCTCCCCATCCAAAAGAATAGGGCCTTAGTTATTTATCATATGTTTAGATTCTTGGTATACATATTAGTAAGCATCATGGATTGGCCTTTTGTTCATTTGGTTCATATCTTTTTTAGTGTGTATGTTTCATGAAGATTTCCTAACTACTGCTGAAAGCCACACAAATCCAGGAGTTACAGGATGGCCATTGTGTGTCAGAATTCAGAGCCATTTTCTACTTGGCTCCTGCCATGATGAGTCTGTGATCGGGTCCAGGTGTATTGAGAGTTAGCCATGTTGTGGATATGACAGTATTGTACCTTTTGACCAGTCATGAAGGCAGTTTAACTATCAGACTAGCTATTCTTATAGCAAATACAAGTATTAATAGCTGCAATGATTTAGAGAGGAAATTATGTTTCCAGAGGTTAAACCCAGCAATAGATGAAGAAGATGAATAACAGTATTCAGAAAAGGGAAATAGAGAGAAATAGGAGAGATATTTAAATGATTTTCACCAAGAGGTTTATACCACTTCTCAGCGTTCGAGTGGCTGGTCACTTCCATTACCTAAATGATATCACAACAACTGAAGTGATAGTCACTCCCATTAAGATAAGTTGTTGTTTGGTTATCAATTGTTATTTTATTGAAAAAATAGATGTGGTAGGAGTTAGTGAGGTATTATTTTAATTAGAGAGAGAAACATGCCATGCTTGAAGAGTAGTTAGATTAGAATTATATTGGGGCATGTCCAAAAATAGAATTGTTTAGGTAAAGCGGGATGTTTGAAAATAGAAAGTATAAAGTGTAATGTAGGACAGAGGGAGTAACATTATTGCTTGATGGAAAAGGCCATGGGAAACAGAAAGGGATCTGGGATGAAGTGGCTTGCTGTACATGTGAGAGATGGAAGCCTGGAAGGTTATAGGAAGTAGATAAGCATTGTGTGGTGTGTGTCGGGGAAGGGGGGGTTTAGGCTAAGGGCTGATATAAGATTGGATTGGTCAACTACGCATTTGGCTTTTGCATTGCTTTATTAATCATTGATTCCAAGAAATTCTTTAAGCATACAGGTCATCACATTTTTGTCTTGATTTGCTCTACTAATTTTAGGAAGGAAATTTTGTGTTAAAAGGAGTAACCAGGACCAGTTAACTAGGCAACTTTTGAATTGTTGTTATTTTTGTCATTTTTTCATGAGGATGATTTCTTGTTGGGTGCATTAATTTGTAGAATACTTCTTATATATTTAAGTTGTTTTTTTGATAGTGTTGTAATTTGCAGGACGCAATGTGATTCTCTCGGATTCTAAAAGTTTAAAAGTAATTAATGATGGTGTTACAATTGCAAGGGCCATAGAACTTGCCGATGCAGTTGAAAATGCAGGGGCAATGCTCATTCAAGAGGTTATAGTTGCTTAGTTTAGTTGCTTATTGTTTACAGTTATATTTGAGATAGAAATAATATTTGGCACGTGTTTTAGTGTGCATATAGGTTGCATCTAAGGTGAATGATGCAGCTGGCGATGGTACAACAACTGCAATAATTTTGGTTCGGGAAATGATTAGAACTGGGTTATTAGCTATTACATTTGGTGCTAATCCTAGTGGTTTAAGAAGAGGAATGGAGAAGACTGTAAATGAACTAATCCAAATTTTGAAGAAGCGTAGCACCCCTGTCAAGGGGAGAGATGATATAAGAGGTATATGTCTTTCAAGGTTTTGTGAATATTATGTACAATTGGGAAACTTATGACCATTTACTTACATCTGTTCCCTACAGCTGTAGCTTCCATTTCTGCTGGAAATGATGACTTTGTGGGGAGCATACTTGCTGAAGCTATTGATAAGATTGGGGCTGATGGTGTGATCACTATTGAGACCTCCTCGACGTCTGAAACTTCTGTAATTATTGAAGAAGGAATGAAGGTCTGTTCTGTTCCATGATTCTCGTCTTTTATTTGCTCTATCTAATGTGAATCTTTGTATATGGTGTAACTTTTAAGATTTACCTTAAAATCAGAACTACAACTTTTGTGGGTGGAAAAATTTGTAGTATTGCCTATATGATCAACTTGAGGCTCCAGTAGTCCTTTAAGGCTGCGTTACCGGGATGCAGATTGGGTGTGCCTGTGTCTGTTTGTCTTGTTTACAATCGAAAACATCTAGACAAAAGAACCACGTTTCGGCTGGGGTTACAGTGGACAAAGAGAAATCACTAGGGGAAGAAGAAATCTCACTGCATTATCTTTAGTCAATCTCACTGCATTTTAGTAGACAAAGAGAAATATCAATACATGTGGAAACCCTTTTAATTAAGGTATCAACTAATTAGTTTCATTAAGACAACTCAAACTGAGAAAACTCCAATTGATGTAGTTTCATTGCCTATCAACAGTGCAAACTGGGATGATGGTTTAAAAAAGAAATATGAGAAATAGCATGTAGATATAAAGCCCTTTGACGTTGACTGTCCTATGCTTTAGGTTAGGTTTACTAACAGCTGATAGTTTTTCTTTGGGGTTAACAGTGGGCAGGTTCTACAAGAATAATGCTTTAGTTCACAGAGGAGAAATACCTTGTGGCCAGATCTGGCGCAGTGTCATTGACTCCTATATTTTTAGTATTACATTTCTGGACATTGGATCGCATTGGCACCTGACATCATTACTCAGGTGTAATTAACTTAAGTCTGAAGAGAATTGAGTGCTGAACTAGAATTGTGAAAACTTTCTTAGTCTAAGAAGCTACACTGCAAGTCCCGTCTTTTAGTGATATTGAACTTGATTCCTAAATTACGCATAGTTCATTATTTGAGAAGGGTGACGTAGCGTTTTGCAAAGATATGTTAGGCCATACATTTTAATTTCGAAGAGCTCTCTCGAGGAGGATGGCTAGGGTAGAAGATGGAGTGCAATTGAAGATGAACTAATTCATGTTCTTGAACATGAAGTAAAAGAAAAGGTGTCAAAATTACCCTTCCATGAGGATTTTTACCTAACCAAATGGCCAATAATGAAACTTTTACTACTTCCTATATGACAACGTTTGATAAATAAAGAGAAGACTCCATTCATACTTATCGCGCCAAGACGAAGTGGCCTATTATGGTTACGTGATATTTGATGATGTAATTGGCCTTTATCTCTTATGTTGAAGCTTCAATGCCAAGTGAAGTCCTCCACAAGCTTTCCAAGCAAAATAGAAACAAGGAATAAGAAAATGTTGGAATTGCTAGGAAGTGTGGTCATTACTTAGAAAACTTTCTATCGGTCCACGGAAGAACAATTGCAATCACTTGGCACTTCTTTTTATCAATTCATTTAAAGCTTAATCACTCCGTTTCAAAGCCTTCTCTTTATTCTATCCTACACTAAGTGACAATTGTTGCAAAAGCAAATTGAGTTGTATATGAATCTACGGATGTTTCACCATATACCTCCGATAATTTTTTTTATTCACCATATAGGCATATACCATTGATGTTTTCAAGATTCACCATATACCCTTCAGTTTCTTAATAATTCACCATGTGCCCGGAATGATTAACTACTATCAACTTTTTTGATCATTGACCCCTGATTTCGTTACTAAACCTTAATACTTATTTCACTCAGTAATCCGAACATATTAGCATTGAAACAACACCTAATGCCAAAGAAGAAAGAAGAGAGTTACGGAAGAAGAGTGATAAAAGGGGTTATTTGTGATGTTTTAATGGTGGTCAATTAAAGTTAACGACTCAAATAGGGGTTAATTAGGGTTTGGTAACGGATTTAGGGGTTAGTGATTAAAAAATTGACGGTCATTAAGGAAATATGGTGAATTTTAAAAAAATTGAGTGGTATATGATAAATTTTGAAAAATACGAGGATATATGGTGAATAAAATATTGTCGGGAGTATATGGAGAAAAATCTATTAATAAGTTATCTTGATCTTTGGCGAAGGAATAGACTTAGGGAGTGTATCAATGATATAAGAAAGCTTGGTGTAATTGAGCTTCCGTTTGATATCAATTGGTTCCATAGTTTTCTTTTCTCTATGATCATGAATTTTAATTCACGGTGTTTGGCTTTAATAAGCTTTCATGAAGAAGAATTCCAGCACCAAGTAAGCACTCTTGATAGAAGACGCACTCCCGCATGCATTGGTTTGTTATAAGAAATTACGAAGAAGAGAGGGATTTAACATGGAGGAATAATGTCTTTACATCTTGTTATAATTTCGTGGTGCCATCCACTCGGCTTAAGTGCGTTGATTATCTCTTTAAAGTGCAACCTTTTCCATGTTTTTGGCGTATTTCTACACTGATCGTATAAACTTTGGAAATATAATAGGCTTTTAGAATATAGTGCTGGCCTAATTGGGATGGACTGGAGCTTTAATTGAGCCGTAGCGACAAAGAAAAACTTAGAACTTATCACTCCCTAAGAGCTACTTGTTGCTTACATTTTCGATTGTAAGAAAAATGTCGTGGTAAGATGAATTACCCGTGCCCTCGCACAGGGCTACTCACCCAGAGGCCCAACAAGCCGCCCCCCCCCCCCCCCCAAACAATATTGAAATTTGCTTCCACCAAGATTTCGAACCTTGGTCTATAGGAAGCCATACCATTGGACCCAAGGGTCCTTGGTTTGTGATGAAGATTATGATGCATACTTTGATTGTTTATAGATCATGAACCTTAGGCATGGAGAATATGTCTCTCGACATTTTTGTTTCTTTTATTTATATTCATTCTTCTTGGATTAAGTCTTTTATTTTATTTTTTCCGGGGGGGGGGGGGGTTGGGGGAAATGGGTTCCACTAATCCTTGTTTCTGGTAGAGTAAACTTTGTTCTTGAATTTCGATTGTTTAGTATTAACAATCAGAGCTCATACCCCTAAATTATGTCTTCATCTTGATTATGTGAAGTGCTAACATCATTTTTTTTTCTTTTTTTTTGCGTACAAATGCCAACACAAAAACCCATAAAAATCCCTTAAAAAGTTTTTGGGAATTTTGACTCATATCACTATAACTCTTTCTACTTTGCTTTCCATATAAGATTTAGAATCTTAGCCTCCTAGGTGTTAGAGGTTTGGTGGTACTTTGGATGCATTATTATGTTTCTGCTGGTTCTGTGTTCATGGCCGCAAAGCCTCTTTGTTGGGATATTGTTGATTGGATCATATCGAGCTTTACACCGAGTTGGTCGTTTTTCATTAGCACTTAAAATTGGGGATTCGACCATTGTATTTGGTCTTCTGTAAAGCAAATGCACTTCACCTTTGCCCAAGCAAAGACTGGCTTGCCACCTGATTCAGTCTTGCTTGTGTCTGCAAAGCATGCCTAACTCCTGATCTCGTCAACGGACAAGGGTTGCCGCATGTTCAGAGTGTTAATACATTCAGACCGTGACACTAGGCCTATCCAACTGAAACGTTTTCGTTTAAAGTTCCTGCCCTATTAATCATAAGTCATGGCACTTTTGTCGATGTACCTTTCCATGTTATGGGTTATTCTGTATGTTTATGAACATCATTTCTCTTGCTTTAAAGCAAGCAATGAAGCAAACACTCTGAAAGAGTGTGTGATTATTTGATGGACCGGATTTACAACTTATATTAGGCATCTTGCAAAATGTGTGTGTATGATAAATTCTATCAATTAATTTTGTTTCCTTATCCTCCCCGGGCCCACTATCCCAATTAAGTTACCTATCAATTGCCTTTTGTTGCCTTCAATTCTTATCTGAAATATTTTGTTGGGAACTTGACATTAAAAGTGCATGAGAAATGCATTGAGTTCACGCACTTTTTTTGACAAAATTCAGGACTCAATACTTGCATTTTGTCTTTCAAACTAAATACTTAGAATAATGGTTAAAACTGGGGAAGCAAATGCTGATTACAGCCGTATACCAAACGTGCCCAAACTTTTGCTGGGAATCAAATTATGTATTTTGTAGTATAGTTTTTGCGAACCTGTGAGCTCCTGAAAAATCTCCTCTAATACTTTTGGAGTTGATATAGGTAATATCATATACATTTGGACCTCTCAAAAATAGATCTGTTCTGGGCTGCTGTACTAGGTGCACCCAAGCTAATTCTCATCATTTTGAACTGATCATGGATTTTTCACTAAATTGCATCAGAGAAATACACTACAGATTCAGCAAAAATCAGTTTTAATCAGCAAATCAGTAATTTCAGTAAAATAAGGTGATATGAGCAGGGCTTTAGTGCTCTTTGTCTTGGTGGCATTTTGTTCTTCTTCTTCTTGTTTACTTTTTTTTTTGTGTGTGCATTATTTGCAATTCTTTTTGACCTTTGTTTCTGTGGCTCTCTGCTTTCATTATGATCAAATACCCTTTCTTTCTGACAGATTGACAAGGGATATATGTCACCTCATTTTGTTACGAATCAGGACAAGTCTACAATTGAATTCGATAATGCCAAAGTTTTAATAACGGATCAAAAAATTTCAACAGTACAAGAAATTGTTCCTTTATTAGAGAAGACTGCTCAACTATCTGTCCCTTTGCTGATCATTGCCGAGGACATCTCAAAGCAAGTCTTGGAAACATTGATCGTGAACAGAAACAAGGGAGTTGTCAGAGCAGCTGTTGTCAAATGTCCTGGACATGGGGATGCTAAAAAGTCTTTGCTGCAAGATATTGCTCTCATGACAGGTGCCAGTACAGAGAATCCTTGTTACTAGTTATTATCTTTGCTATGGAGTATGGACTAGAAAACATATTTTTTGAAATTCTTGTATGAAGTTGTTACTTGTTACACAAATTGGAGTGCTATCCATGGAGATTCCAAGGCAGGGTACAATTCATTTTAACATCTGAATTGAAATAGAGCATTGAAATAGGGAGGAAAACTATAAGGTTGTCTAGCAATGTAGTTTTCTTGAAGATTAGCAGTGTCCTCTAGTTTACTCAGCCTCAAACCCCATTCTCTTGTGAATTTGACTAGAATCACAGTATGATTGCATGAGCAAAAATTCTAATACTTTCTCCATTATGAAATAAGTGAAACATCTCTCTCTTATATGAGAGCTTTTTGGGAGAAGTGTTTCACTTATTTTAGAACAGAGGAAGTATAAACTTTGGTGTTGAAGCAGTATTGTTGACGCTGAATCTTGTCTTTAATGCATTTTGCCTTGTGATGTGGTTTCAGGTGGTGATTTTTTGTCAGGGGATCTGGGCCTGAGCATAGGAGATGCAACTTCTGACCAACTTGGTATAGCACGAAAAGTGACCATAACAAATAACACAACCACTATAGTTTCAGATCCTTCTACAAAAGCTGAAATCCGAGCTAGGATTTTGCAGATAAAAAAGGATTTAGCTGCATCAGAGAGCTCTCATCTGTCCAGGAAGCTTGCTGAGAGAATTGCTAAGCTCTCTGGTGGTGTGGCAGTGATCAAGGTTTGTAAGTAGATGTTAGCACAATCAAATGTTGCATACATCATCCTTTTTCGTAGCTCCCTGTGATTGTATAAAAAAGGATACAAGCTATGTCACTTAGCGCATGTTGATACGATTCGATATTAAAGTGTCGAACCCTTCCACGATCCAAATTTAGATCTCAGGGACAGTATCCTAAATATGGATGCAGGTGGATGGCGGGAATCTAGATTGTTGGGTGCTTTCTATATTTTGCAAAAATAATCTAAATATTGAAACACCATATAGGAAATTAGTGCTCCAAAGCAAATAGGAGTAACATAGGTGACAAGAGGACTTTTGCTGATTGATTTCAGCATTTCCAGTAAAAGAGATCAATCTGTTTGTCTTTGTAATTTGGTTGGTTATCTGTAGAGGCAGTATAGAGGAAGCAAGGCGCTTATGCAAAGTGGAAATTGAGTCATGTTTAGTTTGAAACTGAAATATCATTTGATCTTTTGCATTTCTTATGGTCGACATTCCATGTGCCACTTCAGGTCGGCGCTCACACAGAGACAGAACTTGAGGATCGTAAGCTTAGAATGGAGGATGCAAAAAATGCCACATTTGCCGCCATGGATGAAGGGATAGTTCCTGGTGGTGGTGCAACTTATATTCATCTTTCCGAAGAGATTACATCAATTACATCTTCCTGGGAAGATACTGATGAATTGGCTGGAGCTGAAATTATAAGAAAGGTATTGCATCAATCACTTTATTTGTTTCCATTCCTGGGTGACTGACGTTGGCACTTGGCAGTGTTCGTATATGTTAAAAAGGTCCACAAGTATTATCTCCTGCTTATCTGATTACTTGTGTTAGTTCTTCTCTTTCCTGCTAGGTTAGGTTAATCATTTTGTTGCTATGTTATCTGTATATGCATTGCTCTTTTGGCAATGATCAACGCATCTGCTTTCAAATATGATCCATTTTCATTGCTGCCTCAACCGTTTATTGTTTTTGCCAATGGAACCTAGAATGCTAAAGAAACTTTGGCAAAGAAACCCCAGGAATGTTATCTTATATGGTTTGGCTTATTAGATAAAGAATTAGGGACCTCAATAGGGTAACTTTCTGCTCCAGTTCACAGCATCTCCGCTCCCATAAAGCCAATGAGGGATGTCTAGAAGATGCTTAATTTGAGCTCCAAGTTGGCTACAAAGCAAAGGGAAATAGATTACGTTGCAGCCTGTAATGGATGTAATAGAATGGATCGTGGCCAATGGGGTGTGCAATCTTCAAAGCTTCACTTTCACATTAATGGGTTATAACCTCATATGTGCACTTTTTTTATTATAAGTAATTTTTCAACATAAAATGACCGAACCTATCATTAAATGACTTGAGTAATACTTCCTTCGTTCTGGAATTACTTGCAACACCTTGACCAAAAATCTCATATTTTTGTCAAGTGTTGCAAGTAATTCAGGTGGAGGAAGTATATGTTACTTGAGTTGAATGCCCTCAGTACTTATTTTTATGGGTATCCGAGATGTATGTTTTTCATCTCTATCTCTTTATGGGAATTCCAATAAAAGAAAGGACTTAAGAAAAAATAAATAGTTCAAATGTGTGAATCAACAATACGTAAAAAACAACGCGTGAGTTTTATCGCGGGGTTCTATACAGGGTTTGCAGAACTCCCACATCTGTTACAACTTGGCCATTCTCTAATTGTGGTGTCGAGTTTAATTCCTGGCTGCAAATAGGATAACGTTTATGCCTTCAACTTTAGAGTTCAAAATTACGTTTTGTCTTAACTTTCTGTTACAACTTGGCCAGAACTCCCACATCTGACACAACTTGACACCCCGTTTTTGAGGTAAATGAAGGTGTCGGAGTTACACTGCTCTCATGATCTATCTCTTCACTTGGTTTTTGCATATCCTTTTTTTTCCGTCTTTGTCAATGTTTATTTTATGGATGGTAGGTTTAGTTAGCTCTAAATTACAAGTTTCAACTTGTATTGTACATAGTGTGGCGTGGTGGAGGCGAAAGAGTAGAGAGCAAGCGGGTTTGGGAGAGGAGAGAGAAAAGAGCGTCTTGAGCTAAGGGTTTTGTACATAAAAGAGGGTGGCACTGCAGTTTAGGGTTTAGTTGATGGGTATGGGGTCAGGGATTTTCAAATTACATGGTGATGGTATAGTATGTCTTCTCCATGTACCTTTGTCGACACGAGACTGACAAGGGTTACCCATGTTAGATTTGAAAATGCAATCGGACATGGCTGCAAATATGAAGCTCATGACAGGGGATTGAAAGAGAATATGTAGGCCAAACTTGCTCTTCAACGTTAATGAACGTGGGCTGGCCAATGCTGAATAAGAATAGATAGAGGCGACAAGGGTTACATCGGCTATGAGAAAAAGACAGTGAGGGGAAAGGGGGCAAGAAGTAATTCGAAGTTTGGTACCCTGGTTTCTCGTTCCGCTTTTCTCAATCTTTGGTTGATGAAACAAAAAGGAAAAAGATATGCATATGAAAAAGCCATGTTAAAAGTCAAAAAGTAAAATGGGTACCTGGTAACAAGTGGTCAACATGTTTAACTTTATTGTTTTTTTTTTTTCCCTATTTTCGCCTTTCTTTTCTGATGGTCTGTTTCATTTATTTGACCACTAGGCATTATATCCTTTCTCATCAAATATAAATTAACAATTTAAAAATGCTATATGAGTATCATCCAAGACACAATATCATGACACAATTGTTTTGTTTATGAACAAAAAATGTAGATGAGAGGGGGTATCAAAGTTAGTTTGAAGAACTATGAGAATTCGTGTTTAGATTTTGTTTGGCCTTCTAGATTTGGAACTCTTTTTTATTATATACTTCCACTTGAAGTGTCTGATAATGCTCCCGTAGTAGTAAATGTAGGAGGAAAACCTGCTATCCTTGTGTAGGTAGTATAGTAAAATCAGTTTGATAAGAGAAATGGATAGCGGTCCTATGTTTAAGGTCATTGCTAAAGGCACTTGAAATGGCATATGGTAGAAGACTGCGACCTGAGTGGGAGTGGGAGAAATAATGTTACAAAGCAGCAGTTGTTGAGAATTCAGAGTGATCATCTTCTGAAGTTGGCAAATCACTCGGTTGAGATGGAGAATGATGCTTTGGGCAAGCAGTTGGGGGAGCTTGAGGAACAGAATACAGAGCAGAATTTGAAGTACACAGCTAGCTAAGTTGGGAACAGTAACCATGCTTTATATTTGCTCAATGTGAGAGTTAGCAACTACTTAATGGGATGAAAATTCGTACAAATAGTCGAGGGCAATTGAAGAGAGAAAAATGTGTTGGGAATTGTTGCTTGTATGAAGAGTTATTAGCCAGCTGTCCGTTTTTATTTTGGGTGAAGTTTCGTCAGATATCTTAGACTGGTGGGAAACCAGGTGATATTATTGACGAAGCCATGCTATTACGCTCTACTATCCTTGAACCCGGGTGATATGAGGGTTTTCAATCAACTTTTAAGTGGCTGGCTAATTTTTATCCCCCTCCCCCCACGTCTCTTTGTTAGTATAGGTGGTTGTGATTTGTTATCCTTTTTTAAAATTGCTGAATTTCTAATCTTTGATCAGGTTAGACATGTTATTCTGCAAGTCATTCATTCCTAAGAGGTGGTTAATTATGAGTTTCAGGCACTCCTTGCACCTGCCAAATTGATAGCTGCGAATGCAGGGGTTGACGGAGAAGTAGTGGTAGAAATAATACGTACCTCTGATTGGCAAATTGGATATAACGCTATGGCTGGCAGATTCGAAAATCTTCTTGATGCTGGTATCATTGATCCATGCCGTGTCACAAGATGTGGTTTACAGTATGCAGTCTCTATCGCAGGGCTTGTTCTTACAACCCAAGCTATATTGGTTGACAAAATGAGGAAACCCAAACCTTCAGTTCCTCATGTTCCAGGAATTACTCCTTGAACTAGGATAGAATTTGATTGATTTTTGAAGATGTTTAGATTTCTTTTTAGTTATTTAGGAAACTTTTACTTAGTTATACAACTTGCGTATGAAATTTGTAGGATGCGTAGGTCAGTTGACATTTCTTATTGAAGTGATCCAAAATTTTGGTCGACATGAGTTACAGATTGTTTACAATACAAGTCCAGTAGAACACTAGCGAAGTTAAAATCTGTAAATTGTAGACTATCCCAGATTCACAGTAATGGGGTTCAATCTTGTGCTTCTCATTCCTTTGCTTTGATTTTATGAGAAGGCAAGTGTGTCTTATGGCATACATTGCATTTGATGCATGAAGAGGAAGGCTAACTTTATGTTCCACATAATGCAAATTCTGTAACAAGAGGAAATACAGACTTCTTTCTGAATCTAAATTCCTTGATATCTATAAACAATTATCGGTATCTCCCCAAGGAACTAGCTACAAAAGAAGCATTAATACATGCTTCATGAGACACTAATTAAAGGAGGAAAAACGGCGGTGCTGCTACAAATGTAATAATTGCATTGGAAGTTACAGAGCAAGTTGTAGGAGCAGCCTTAACAACTTGCCGATCCGACACTGGTATGATAGCTGTAGCGATAGTTACACCTGAATCCACAACCACTTGATTGTTGATCTTTGGCGGTAGCTGGGATGGCGGCTGCTGCTGCCTTTCGTTATCCATCTGTTTTAGAAAAGCTCGTAATGCGTCTTTCATCCATTCATATCTACAGAGATGAAATGCTTCTCTTATGTCCAGCTGCAGCCCAAGAGGAAGATGCATTAGCACATTATAACATAATTCTGTTTTGGACGAGTGTAAGATGAACAATCTGTTTCAACTCTTGGAAATATAAAAGGATTCTTACCCATTTGCGATCATGGTTTTCTTGTTCGGGCCAAGTATCGAGTTCCTCAGTTACCTCCAAAGCAAACATGTAACCCCTACATCCGCCTTCAAGGCTACTTACTGCTTGCCTGCTCTTGCTTCTGAATTCCCAAACACCCAATTGTATCTCCTGAACATGTAAAGGATAAATTAAGTATATAGTTGGGGGGAAGTAATTTTCTATGATAATAACTAGCTGGTAATATGGAGGTAAATTGCCCATTTCACAGTTTTGAAACGATGAAATATATGCAATGTCACGTTTTCAAAAATCAGCTTAAGGCGTTTTGATCTAGTTCGATTTAAGACAATTCAATAAGATTAAGTTCGTATGTCTCATTACTCTTGCAAAGAAATGGATTTTCATGAAGGCTTACATTGAGATTTCCTCTAACTCCTGCTTCTTCAAAGGCTTCACGTCGTGCAGCTTCATGCACGGTTTCATCATTCTCCCACCCTCCCTATATCACAATTACAAGATAAAAACCATTAGACTACTACATTTCTTTCCAGTTGCTTTCTCTAATTTTTTTGGCTATTTTGAGGAAAAGAGGGCTTACCTTTGGAAAGACGAGATCACTACGATTCGGGGTAGATACCATTAAAACTTCTAATCGATCTTCTATGCTATGCTCTTCATAACCTTTTCTTACTTTATAGGGAATACATCTGTATAAGCCATAATCAATGAACATGTTAATGATGGTTACAAACATCTAGATACAAAAAGTTTCTTTAACTTGCAAAATACGCTAACAATATATCTCTGCACGGTATTATAATAAAAATAAACCTCTTAGTAGTAACCCCTTAAAAAGACTAGACTTTCACCTTATCTGAATTTTGTATTTCCTCCTTTATTTAATATTGTGTCACTTATGCTCGACATGCGGTCTAAAAAAGAGATTAAAGAAGATGAACCTGCAACTAAATCAAAATAATTTTAATCTAGATAATGAAAACCTTATTTCTTACAAGTATTCTGAGTTATTTGAATTGATTAATCTAATTACCTTATCTACTCCATTGTTTATATTAAGTCACCGGCCAACAAGATGCAAATATTAAACAGAGTGGAAGAAGTGTCATTACTCATTAGTAGCCCTGATAGAAAATCCGTATGATCTTTTTGATTTGTTTGTATCATTTCTTAACTACTCTTTGACATTAGTAAGCAAAATAAATAAAATCAACCTGCTCGATTGTGATATCTGTAATAAATATTGTTTTGGAAGTTATTATTTGAAAGGAAATTATTGGATCCCAGGCCACGTTATCTCACATGCACGAGTCTGAATCCCTAGAGCAATTAGTACAATAAATGCTAAGTGACCCCATGCGTTATGTTATGTTTTCCCACTAAATAAATCAACTCCGACATAAAACTTTTTGTATTCACCAATTCCATGTTGTCAACTCTTCAGACACTCAACTAAACGTCTGGTGAACTATAATTGATATACGTATGGAGAAAGTATATTTTTAATAATTGAAAACTGAGGATTTATATCTAGAAGCATAAATCCACACAAACACCTTAAATATGAAATTGATGAGAATCGAACTCCCGACCATGAAGTTGGGAGGTGGGAGCTCCAATCATTGGGCTTCCACATGATTCTTAATACGAATCATAATTTATTATACATGTAATTTTCTTAAGTTTATTATTATAGATTTAAAAACTGTAAAAATAGGCTAACTTTGTCGTTATTTTATAGTTCAAAAACGCACATATCAAGTGACAATACTTTGATTTGAGAAGTAGTGACTCCTCTTCCACTAAAACTCTTTGTTTTGATTATTTAAAGGAAAGTGAACGTTGCAAAACAAACAACTTATTTATATTTATAAGCATGCCACGCCAATGTGACACATCTTTCGCAAAAACAATTCCTTCTACTATAAATGACATAGACTCAAATGGCCCTTATTTAATTAAAATTTGTATCTTATCAGTTATCCCTACTCATTTTACATATTCATTGTAAGTGGTGTGTCATGCTTTCTTACTAGGAACTGTGATGTGTACATAATTGTATATCAGAATGAACTTCTTTAATTTGGAATTTATTCCGTAAACATAAGTGACATTTTGGAAAGTTCTCTATTACAAAGATGCCATAATAACATATGCTAATTGTATTTCTAAATTAAATTCAGAATTTCTCTCGTAGCTGCCCTCTCCCAAAAATAAGAAACTAATTTTTGTAAGAAAAATAAAAATTTTCTAACCAAAAGATAAAATCTACTAAAATGTTGAAAGTGAATTGATATTTTTTTTTAAAAACTGATAAGTAGAATTCCTCTAGGGCTACCCTCGTACAGCGCCCCCACCCATAGGCTCATTACAAGCCAGACACCCCAAACCCCCCTTTTTTCTTTAAATTCTAAGCAAATGCTTGGAGTAGGAATTGAACCCTATATCTTATTAGGAAAGATGGAAAAGTTCACCACTTGATCCAAACCCAATTCCTTACGAGTGAATTGATATGGGAACACTAAAACAATATCTAGTACTTGTGGAAAAGGGTAGACCACACAAGGTTTAGCCTATACATGGTTTTAGTGAAATTCCTTATCACATTTGAGTTGATATTAAAAGGGACCACCGTGGCACATATGTCCCTATATTGTCACATAACTCCAAATAATTGAAGTAATACATAAAAATAAATGGAAGTAACTACACAAAAGAAAAGACAACACCAAAAGATAAGGATAATGAGTGTTGTTTCTTGATTTTTTCTACACAATTGTAAAATAATTTACTATTCCTTCCGTTTCTTAAAAATCTTTCTTGTTATTGTTATTACAGAAAGTGGATAAAGTAGGAGAGAAAAAGGGATTAAGATAAATAAACAAAAAAAGGGGTTAAAATAAACGAGTGAAAGGGAGTTAAATTGAATTAATAATGTAATGGTGGACCATATGATAGGGACATGAGAGAATAAAAAGGGGAAAAAAACTTCCAAATAAAAAATAAAGTAAAAGAGGGAAGATCTTTTAGAAACGCACTTAAATGGAAAGAGGGAAGATCTTTAGAAAACGGAGGAAGTATTAATTAAATAATATAATCCTCCCTCCACTACTTCTCCTTCTAGACCTGTTCAGCTAATCATCTGAAACTTCAATTTTGATTGGTTTGTACTAATTTGACATATACATCCCAACTAAACCAAACGACAAACATGATTAGTCGTTTTATCTTTAAAACATGTATTTACCTGACGACAAAAAAGACAAAAGTAAACGACTAAGTCGCCTCTTAAAACTAGTATACATGCAGATAATGTAAAAGCATAGGAATAATCGTTACACAAGAAGTAGATAGATTGTAGAAAAAAGTTTTCTGTCTTTAAATATTAATATAACTTTAAATTCACAGTAGAAAATAATCTTAAGATTCCTCTGTCTCAAAATACTTTACTTAATATTTCCTTTATTTTTAAATAAGCATAATGCTTTAACTTTTTCGCTATTTAATTTATCATACTCACTTCTTATCTTTTTTACTAATATATAAATATATAAGTTATCATATAAAAAATTATTGGATTTTTCAAATAAATATTTACATAATATCAATTTTTTAAATTTATACTTATAGATAACTAGAAATATTATATTTTATTCAAAGTTTTACATTAGCAAACGTGTAAGTCAAATTACTGTTTATCTAAGAACATGAGAAGTTTATTATTACACAATTAACCGACAATATTTTTAGTTACACATTAATTTAAAAAATATAAAATATATTTATTTGAAAATATAGAGCCTCCGTCACAAAAAGATTTGAACACTTGCTGAAACACGTAGTTTAAGGTGATAAGTTATAATGTGACTATCAAATGTTATTTTATTAAAAAGCAGATGTGACGGGAGTTGATGTGGTATTTCTTATCGCATGAGAAATAAAATTAGATAACTTTTTATTGATAAGAGCAGAGTTGGAGCCAAAAGAGTGTAAAAAAAAAAAAAATACTAATATACTAATAATAGAACCATGTCAAAAATAAAAGTATTCATACAAATTTAAGACAAACATAGAGTAAAATGTTCATACTATTCTAAAACCGCGGGACTATAAATGAATAGAGCAAATATATTGGACAAACATAATCCCTCAAGTCATGATAATGGTTTTTGTTATAAATAGAGCAAATATATAGGTAATTTAACACTAACTTGTTCTTTTCTTAATTAGCTAGGCCAAACAATTTTTGTCTTTTAGATGTTTTTTCTAAAATAACCTCACTTAATGGACATTATGTAGATTGATCATAAACTTTGTAAACTCAGTATTTTAAAACATCATGGTTATGCTGCTTAAGTCAGATAAGGTTAATTCCAAAAAGTTTCTAAATGATTTTCAGTAATAAAAGATTTCAATACTGAATAGTGAATATCATTTAAGATTAAAGAAAAGATTTCCAGGGGATCTAGAAATAAAATCTCTAATTTAATAGTACTACTTTTTCATTGCAGGTACTAATAATGCCACTTAAGATTGTGACATTCAATAGTACATGTCTATTGTCTGAAGTATGAATTCTCCGATTCACATGAAAAACTAATGACATACTACTACCATTATCTTTGAATGGTTGGAAGAAAGAGGGGATAACATTTTTTTTAATTTTCACATTTGAATAACAACCAATTAATTGATAACGATACGTGCTATATAATGAACTTAAAATCAATCATACTATTTAAAAAAACAAAAAAAATTGAAAACGATCTTTTTCTTTTAGTTTTCTGAAAAATTGAAACTTGAAACAAACGACGGTAACAAACAAAGTTTGGATAAACGCAATCATGTCCATTCTTTCTTTTAGAGATTATTATTATATTATATATAATCACATTATATGATTATATCAATTTACTTATATACTGGTTAGTCAACCGCCCCTTTTTGCCCCAAAACAAAAAGAAGGAACGGGGAAATGTTCTGATTCAACAATTTCATACTAATATTACGCGCTATAAAAACAAACGCGGTAATAAGGAGGAAAAAAACAATAATAAATTAAATTAACACAAAAATAAACAAAAAAAGTTGAAACGCATCGAATCTAGATGAACATTTAACACCACACAAAAATTGGATTCCACCATTAACAAATTCTCACGAAAATTATGTCAAATGAATAATTTCCACCATTTTCAAATAACATAAGATATTAATATTCAAAAAAAAAAAAAAAACAGAATTAAAAGGAAATTACTTACCCAGAAACTAGCCGGCGATTATCCTCGTAAAGTTGTCTATGGCGGCCTCGTCTTGCAAGTAGTGTCGCCATGAAAATGTGGAAAGTTAAAGATGCAAGGTTTTTTTCAGTAATTAAGTTGTTTTTTTCTAATTAGAAAGATTTGATTAACCAAGGATTATTGAAGAGCGAAGAAAAAGGAAGAAGAAGAGATTTGAGGACAATAAACTCTTCTAAATTTAGTTATGGCCAGAGAAAGTGTTTCGTAAAAAGAGAAAGAGTTATATGTATGTACGTCCACTTATATAGAACAAAGTTTGGGAATTTGGATTAATTGATGTGTACAAATGAAGTATATATAGGTGCGTATAGAAGTAGAAGCGAGTATATTTAGACTACAAGTGCGCGCAACTTCAAGGAAAGTAAAAGCGGTAAGTTGTGCTTAAGGAGTAGGAAAGAAGCGTACGAGGGATGACTGAAGAGAATACACGGCTTTTATAGAAGAGTATATATATAAAATATATAGTTATATAAGGCTAGGTGAAAGAATTTATTCTTTTCTTAAGTTCGGCCTATTTCATAAATTTATTGGTTAATAGTATTAGAGCGGTTAGTTTCTTACCGATTCTTGAAACTAAACAGAACCAATTCGCATCTAATCCAGTCATAATTTGGGAGGTGGTGTCCTAGAACATATAACTCGACTTAACCCGTCTATAAAAAAACATATTATTGATCCGATCTGGTTACAATATGACAAGGTATTGATCCGACTCATAACAAACCGAAACATATAACAACATCTAACTTGTTTGATCCAACACGTTACTGACCAGAATTGACCAGATTACAACCATACCCGTTATTTACCCGACATGAAATTTCTCGAAATCGATTCAACCCAACAAGTACCCGATATAATCAAACTAATTACAAGTTGTGACATGTTTGAACCGACATATTGTTGACCGCACTGTTATATTTATTTCGAAAGATATATTTTGCGATACTAAACTAAATGTATTAAAACATGTCTTAGCTTGGGTATTTAATTTTATTTTCTTCAATATTAATTAATACTCCATCCGTTTCCTAAAGATCTTCCCTCTTTTGGTTTAAGGGTGTTTCCAAAAGATCTTCTCTCTTTTGCTTTATTCCTTATTTGGCAAAATAAATTTCCCTATTTACCCTCTCATGTCACTATCATATGGTCCACCATTACATTATTAATTCAAGTTTACTCTCTTTCTCTCTCCTACTTTAACCTCTTTTTATTTGTTTATTTATCTTAACCCCTTTCTCTCTCCTACTTTACTCACATCATGTCCCACACAACTTGATTTTCCTTGGTATTTGTAGGAACAGTAAGTGGGAAGATCTTTAGGAAACGGAGAGAGTATTTTAACTTTATCTAACAAAATGACCATATATTAACATAACCTAAGTCAATAGAACAAGATATAAAGTCTAAATCGGAACATAATCCGATTTCAACAATGACCAAATTCTTCATATCCAAGATCGATGGGACCCAAACTAAAACTCAATTGAAACCGAAAATATTCTAACTTCATATATCTTGATACCAAAAGTGACTTGACTTTGAAAATCACAATTGGAATATAACTTGATAATAATCCCGATTATAAAAGATAGAATATGAATATAGCCATAACGTGATAGGGCCAACTCATTCGATATTCACGTGAAACTAAAATGCCTCGACCCAATATGACCCAGTTCTTTAAATATCGGTTAAATTTTGTGTCGGAACCCTAAATGTTGAAAATTAATATGGGATAAAAGGAGTAGTTATTCTAACTAATAGAAGTTATTTATTTTGAGGTTATTAAAAGAGTTTCATATCTTGAATTTTTCTGGGAGGTTTCTCCATAATCGACACTAGTATTATAATCCCTCTTTAGTCCATTTCTTTTTTAATCTATACATTGTTGCTTATTCGATTTCGGATAACATGTCTCATATATTTTCACCTCTCCCCACTTTTTTTAGTTTCCCTCTATCACTTTTCAGTTTCTCTCTCCATCTTTTCATTTTCCACCTTTCCCTTTTGGACTTCTCTTTTCCTCCATGGTTCTCTCCGAAGTGAAGTGAGCACATTAAAAACAAACGGAGGGAGTATTGATATATATCACATTACCCTCACCTTCTAGTAAGGTTTGTGTGTTGGTACAATAGACTCTTCGTTTGCATAATAGATTTGAACTACTCAAAACCAACAACATCCTTTCATATCATACAACTAACCTAGAGGAAAAGTAGAAGTGATCTAGAGAGTCAATTACCGTCTAATAAGCAACAAGTAAAAACTTGTGTTCATCTCAGCAAGAACAAGCTGCTCTAGTACATGTATAGCATGGCTTCTTTTGACAAGTTAATTAATCGTCCTTCCTTTCTTTGTATCCAACTACTACAGACATTCCACAAACAGAATGCGATATAGTGGAACAATCTTAATATACTTAGTCTCACCAACCACGAAGCTGAGTAATTAGTTGAATAGAGTCGAACAACCTCGGTTTTAACATAATAGCCATAGATAGGCATTAATCAATTACACCCGTACATTTTATCAACAATGATAAGTGTTGATGCAAAAATGCAAACAAGCTAAGCAAATGACATTCGTTGCTATGGATTCAGAGTCCCTAGAGGGATGCATGTATGTTGGGGTTAACAGCCCTTGTAAATGAGGATTCTTAGCTAACGTACAAGTAATATAAAAATAGAAGAGCAATAGAGGCAGTCATGAATATACTTCAAGTAAGGGCAGAATGCATTAAAAGGGATGTCCAGTTTGTAAGTCCTATTGACTATCAATCGTAGAATAATAGCAAACAATAACAGAATATCAAATAATAAAGCAGGAAAGAACACACCAGAACTTTTACGTGGAAACCCAAGAACTGGGAGAAAAACCACGAATATGCACTAGGAATCGATGAACGTTCAAGAAAGATTACAAAAAGTGCTCAAGATCTCTCTCTATAGCCTTTTCTCTCTCTATATGTGTTTTTAATGATGAAGAATACATTAATGACGAAGTTAGGGCACCTATTTATACCCCACTAAAGAAACCGCGTTTTCGGAACCAACCCGCGTCAAATTAAACTCCGCCCGATCGGGCGACTGACGCCACAAGTGAAGCTGCTCCCGGGCCCGATCGGGCTTTATTGCCCGATGCCATCGGGCGAGCCAGCGAAGTCTCTCTTCCTTTGCGTTGCTGCGGGCCCGATCGGGTGAGGACGCCCGACTCGTAGTTCGGTCCTCCGCCCGATCGGGCGAGATGGCCCAAAGCCATCGGGCGAACTCACAACTTCACCAAACTGCCCAGTTTCGATGTTCGGTTGCGGGCCCGATCGGGCACCCTTGCCCGACCCGATCGGGTGACTACCTTTTTCCTCCGTTTGACGCATTTCTTCTTCTACGCAACCTTTCTCCACCCTCATACACCCCATGAGCTTCATATGTAGCCATATACCCTACAATCTCCCACTTGGAGATAGGTGTAAGTAAAGAAAATACCATATCATACCTTCATCATCTTCTCATTCATCTCAACTCCTAATCCACCATCTTCGCCAACAATCAACGAAGACCAACTAAGGTCCTGCACAACCTTAGTTCCTCACAACTCACACTCTTAGTGAGCATATCTGCTGGATTCTTAGCACCCAACACCTTCTCCAGACTCAACTCATTCTCCTCCACTAAACTCTTGATATAGTGAAAACGCCTACGAATGTGTTTAGTTCTACAATGATACATGGGATTCTTAGCCAAATGCACTGTACTTTGACTATCACTATAAAGTATCACCTTTTCTTGTTTAATACCCATCTCCTCAAGAAAACCAATCAACCATACCATCTCCTTACCTGCCTCCGACATAGCCACATACTCAGACTCTGTAGTAGACAAAGAGATACACTTCTGTAACTTGACATCAACTCACTGCAGTACCCCCACAGTAGAGACATATCCTGAAGTGCTTTTGCTTGTATCGATATCTCCACCGAGATCAGCATCAACATAACCTTCTAGCTTTACTCCTTTTTGCCAGAAACAAAGCCCCATACTCGAAGTACCCTTCAAATACCTTAGTAACCACTTTACAGCCTCCCAATGTTTCTACTCTGGATTTGAAACAAACCTACTAACAACTCCCACTGCAAAAGCAATGTCAGGTCGTGTGCACACCATGGCATACATCAAGCTACCAACAGCTGAAGCATAGGGAACAGTGGCCATCCGCTCCTTTTCTGCTTCTGTAGTTGGTGAATGCTCCCTTGTCAATTTGAGATCACTAGGAAGTGGTGAATTTTGGGTTTAGCATCACCTACATTAAACCTCTTCAGCACCTTAAGAAATAATCCTCCTGAGACAACTTCAACATACCAGTAGACTTGTCCCTGAAAATCTTCATGCCTAAGATTTGTGTAGATTCACCAAATCCTTCATCTCAAATACTTGTGACAGCTTTTCTTTCACTCCATTTATCACATCCATACTAGTACCAGCAATCAGCATATCATCAACATACAGAAGTAAATAAACATAGTCATTTTATACCTCTGAAAGTAACAACAATGATCACTATCAGCTCTCTTGAACCCACTGCTACACATGAATGTGTCAAACTTTATGTACCACTGTCTAGGAGCCTGCTTCAGTCCATATAAGCTCCTCTTGAGCTTGCACACCAAGTTCTCCTTCCTTGAACTTTAAAACCATCTGGTTGCTTCATGTAAATTTCCTCCTCCAGATCACCATGTAGAAACGCAGTCTTACATCCATCTGTTCTAAGAACAAATTTTCAGCAGTAACAATAGCCAACAAGATACGAATAGTAGTTAACTTCACAACAGGAGCAAATATTTCATTATAATCTATACCCTCCTTTTGTAGGAACCCCTTTACTACTAATCTCGCCTTATACCTGACACTTCCATCAGGCTCTTTCTTCAGTCTGAAGATCCACTTGTTGCTAAGTGCTCTCATACCTTTAGGTAATGCAGACAACTCCCATGTCTGATTCTTTTCCAGGGACTTCATCTCATCTTTATGGCTAACTCCCACTTAGATGAATCGTCGAATTTATTGCTTCCTTGTATGATTCTGGTTCACCTGCATCAGTTAGTAACAAATAATACATAGAAGGTGAATATCGAACAGGTGTTTTGGACACCCTTGCGGATTTTCTAAGTCAACTTGAGAGACAATTCTTCTGTACTAGAACTGGAGCCTCTTGGTTGTATGACAATTGTACCTCTGAATTATCCAGGCTGTGAGATATCTGACTCCTCAGAATCAGACCCTGCAGGAGTGTGAACTTCATCTCTATGTTGCTCACCCAATTCTGGAACAATGACATCCCTAACATCAATGCCACCTATCTCCACAATCTCCTTCTCCTGAACTCCCACTACTTCAGTAATCTCTTATTGTCACCAAATACATCCTTATACAGCTTAGTCTCATCAAATGTGACATCACAGTGTCTCAAAATCTTCCTACCTTTTGGTTCCCAACATCGATATCCATACTTCTCAGAACCATACCCAATAAAATAACATTTAACAGCTTTTGGGTCTAACTTGTCACGTTTCTCAGATTGAACATATGCAACACAACCAAATAGTTTTAGAAAAGAAAGATTTACCTCCTTTCCACTCCAAACCTCTTCTAGAAACTTGAACTCCAAAGGAACTGATGGTCCTCTGTTTTCAAATAAGCTGCTGTACTAACTGAATCTGCCCAGAAAGTCTTAGGTAGCCCTGCATGCAACCTCATACATCTAGCCCTCTCAGTCATGTCCTGTTCATCCTCTCTGCAACTCCATTCTGTCGAGGTTTCCCTGGAACTGTCCTCTTCAGAATTATGCGTTCTCCTACAGAGTTTTGTGTACTCTGTCAACTCATACTCACCTCCATTATCAGACTTAATGCACTTAATCTTTCTTCCAGTCTGATTTTCGACCTCAGCTTTCCACTTCTTGAAAGTTTCATGAAGTTCAGATTTCTTCTTCATGAAGTAGACCCACACCTTCCTGCTGTAGTCATCAATGAAAGTAACAAAATACCGTGAGCCTCCAAGGGATCTGACTGGTGAAGGACCCCACAAGTCAGTGTGCACCAATTCTAGCTTCTCAGTTTTCAACTCTTCTTGGCTTTTGTGAAAGTCACCTTTTTCTGCTTGCCATAAACACAGCTCTCACAAAATTCCATGTCAACTGATTTCAACCCTGACAACTTGCCACTTGAAGCTAAAATCTTCATCCCCTTCTCACCCATATGACCAAGTCTAGTATGCCATAACTTGGTCTCATCTACCGTAGCTGCACCAATCATGTCTGTACACCCTGCAATAGTGTATAAGGTTCCCATCTTAGTACCTCTAGCCAAAATCATGGAACCTTTGGAAATCTTCCACTTTCCCTCACAGAACACAGTTTTGTAGCCACATGAGTCCAGTTGACTCACAGAAATCAGATTCTTTGCTAGGCCTGGAATGTACCTAACATCATGCAGTTTTAAAGTTCCTCCATTCGTAGTCCTGACAACCACATCTCCCTTCCCCATTATATCCAAGGTCTTATCATCAGCAAGATGGACCTTTCCTAACTTCTTTGCCTTGAAGTCCTGAAACAGCTCCTTCATGGGTGAAGAATGAAATGATGCCCCCGAATCTAGGATCCACGACTCTATAGAACTATCAACACTCAAAACCAGAGCATCCTCAACCTATTCGATGCAGAAAATATCGATGAGTTATCACTATCCTCCTGTCTCTCATTATGATCAGATTTTCCACCCTTCTTCTTGGGATGTGGACAATCCCTCTTTGGATGACCCTTCTCACCACAATTCCAACAGGTAAAATTTGTTCTGCCCTTAGACTTACTTCGCCCCTTGATTTTGATCTCCCTTGTGAATCTTCCCTTTTCCCTTTTGTTTTCCCCTCCCTCTACCCTCTGCACTGTATGCTCCAGATGATTCTCCACTCTCTTTCCTTCGAATGCTCTCACTCAAAATAAGATCACGGACAACATCATAAACCAATTTCTCTTTACCAGAGGAATTACTAACAAGTAACAACAGTTTCCCAAGCAGTAGGTAAAGAGGACAACAAAATTAAAGCTTTCACTTCATCCTCAAAAGCAATATTAACAGACGATAACTGACTTATTATAGAATTAAATTCATTAATATGTTCAGCAGCAGAACTACCATTATTCATCTCTAAATCAAATAAACGGCGCATCAGATATACCTTATTCATAGCCGAGGGCTTCTCATACATATCTGACAGAGCTTTGATCAATCCAGCCGTTGTTTTGATGTCCTTGACATTGAACGCCACAGTCCGAGCCAATGTCAATCGCACCACCGCTAGTGCCTGCCTATCCAGTACCTTCCACTTAGCCTCTTCAATGTCAGCAGGCTTTTTAGACAAAGGTTGATACAGATTTTTCTGATATAAGATGTCCTCTATTTGCATCTTCCAATATCCAAAATCTGTCCCATCAAACTTCTCAATTCTAATATTTGAATCCTCCATTGCTAATTATTCTAGATCTAGACAATAATCAAACCTAGCTCTTGATACCACTTGTAAGTCCTATTGACTATCAATCGTAGAATAATAGCAAACAATAAAGAATATCAAATAATAAAGCAGGAAAGAACACACCAGAAACTTTTACGTGGAAACCCAAGAACTGGGAGAAAAACCACGAATATGCACTAGGAATCGATGAACGTTCAAGAAAGATTACAAAAAGTGCTCAAGATCTCTCTCTATAGCCTTTTCTCTCTCTATATGTGTTTTAATGATGAAGAATACATTAATCGTAATTAGGGCACCTATTTATACCCCCACTAAAGAAACCGCGTTTTCGGAACCAACCCCCGTCAAATTAAGCCCCGCCCGATCAGGTCGGGCGAGACCCGCCTGATCGGGCGACTGACGCCACAAGTGAAACTGCTCCCGGGCCCGATCGGGCGTGATGGCCCGATGCCATCGGGCGAGCCAGCAAAGTCTCTCTTCCTTTGCATTGCTGCGGGCCCGATCGAGCGAGGATGCCCGACTCGTAGTTCGGTCCTCCGCCCGATCGGGCGAGATGGCCCAAAGCCATCGGGCGAACTCACAACTTCACCAAACTGCCTAGTTTCGATGTTCTGTTGCGGGCCCGATCGGGCACGCTTGCCTGACCCGATCGGGCGACTACCTTTTTCCTCGGTTTGACGCATTTCTTCTTCTACGCAACCTTTCTCCACCCTCATACACCCCATGAGCTTCATATGTAGCCATATACCCAACACAGTTGTCTGCACAAACTTAAAGCACAAAGGATTAGTTTGACATAGTTTCTCATTACATTTGTCAGCAGGACAAAAGAAGGGGACGGAAACGTGGGCGGATAGGAGTATTCAACCTGTTCCTATTCTTCAATTTGAAGATGATGAGGTTAGTAATCCTGATCTTATGACTACTGAGAATGTGATTGTGGATAAGGTGAAAATTGATGATAGTGATATACAATCTGAAATTGAGTATTGGAATTCAGCTATCATTTGTTATGTAATCGGTGCAAATCCGCCTTCATATGTGATGGAGGGATTTATTATAAGGATTTGGAGGAATATGGGGATGGATAAGTTTGATGTAGCGAAGAAGGGGGTGTTTATTGTTCGTTTTTGCACAATGAAGAAGATAGATGTGATTTTGGTGGGAACTAACTATTTTTTCGATAGAAATCCTTGATTTTAAAAGCGTGGGATCCGGATATGGATGTGATGAAAGAATAATTTGATGTGTTGCCTACTTGGGTTCAAATTAGGTTGGATTTCAAATATTGAAATGAAAATTGCTTGAAAAAGGTTAGTGGCTAGAATCACTACTACAAAAAAGGGTAAAGATCGATAACTGCTAAATATATAAGACTTTACATAATAGTTTTGAGGTGTTATCTAAGTCAATGTAATGAAAGTAAACATAACACCTGACGAAAGTGTTATGTTTGCGAGAGAAAACATAACAGTCATTTATAATACACGTTATGCCACTAGACAACACATTTTGTAAATAAGTGTTATGTTTGCTATTTATATGACAAATTGAAAGAAGGAAAATTTAACACTTATCTTGAATAACTGTTATGTTTTCCTATAATATATATAACATATATATATTACCTATAACTGTTATCTATGATATTTTTAGAAAAAAAAAAAAATCAAATTATCATTTCACGCATATATTATTGGTCGTAGGCATCGCAACACGCAGCACAACAATGTCGTACAGTACAATTCATTTTTTTTACAGGACAGGACAAGACAATACCTGTATCTGTTGTATAACTAATACTCAACCCATAAGATTTTACAACCAATAAATTGAATATGATATTCCAAACTTTCAAAATTCTTTATATCACAAAATAATTTAACTAATATTCATAATTCTAAACTTCTAAAAAAAACTACCATATATACATATCAATGTTAATCCAAATCATAAACAAGATCAGATCTATCATATAGCCACATCCACATGATATCAATATCCAAAAATATTACGTATGTTCAAAAGTGGATTAAGGTAAAAATTAGGCGGCAAGTTAGAACTCATTCATCATTTGCGCTTCGTGTTGATCTCCGACATATGTAATCCACAACTCCCTGAGTTCATCAATTTTCTCCTTAGAATAGGTTGGACCAATGCCTTGATAGTACTCCCTCCGTTTCCTAAAGATCTTCCCTCTTTCCGTTTGTTATTTCCCTAGGAACACTACAAGAGGGGGGGGGGGTGAATTGTAGGTGTAGAAATAAACGTAACTTTTTGCGGAAATTAAAACTTAAACGAATAAATAAGCTAAAGGAACACAAGGGATTTTTACGAGGAAAAACTTCTTGGGCCCAACAAGAAGAAACAACCTCGACCACTAGGGATTTTAAACTCAACACTTTCACTAATTAGGCCAAACAACTTTGTTACAACCTAATTCTAACTCGAGCCACACCTTGAGTTCCTAAACTCAAGTTCCTGAGCCACTGTTCCCTTAACAGCAGTTCCTCTCAACTTCACTCGAAGTTTTCTCACACATACAAGCTTCACTCAAGCCTCTCTCTACAGAACTTCACTCAAAGTTCCCTTACCCCAAAAACCAAAATACAATTGATCGAAATAAGCTTAGTGGAATTAGAGTAAGAAGGCAAAGAACAAGTGGCTATTATGAGAGAATGAAGGCACTGACACTTAATTAGTTAAACTCACTTAATTACTTAGTCAGACACATTTTGGAACTTATCTAGACTTCTATATTTATAGTGTTAATCATGAAGAACGTGGGATTAAAACTAGAGTACATGTTTAGTCCATTAACCCATGATGTTCCTTCCCCTAAGGAACACGTTTCACATAATGTCCCATGATCCCATGAACTATAAATGAACGTGGATATATTTAAGCCATTACTCCTAAGTAATAGGAGTTCCTTGAGCTTTATCCGAAAATCAGTTTTTATAAAAACACTTTTTATCTTTAAAACTGAATTTTTAATCTTTAAGAAAATAATATCTTTTAAACTAATTCTTTCGAAAAGCCGGATATTTATTTTCTTAATTTTTCCGAAAAATAAAATCTTTTTCTAAAACAGATTTTCTTTTTAAAACTGATTTTATCATTTGAAATTAGATATAACTAATTTCCTATAATTTAGGCATGACTTACTCAAATACAATTTTAACCGTTATATTGTTGCACGCCTAAGTCTAGTTCCTTTTATTAACTAAGTTCCTTTTAACATATTAGTTTAGCGCCACTTAGTTTGTTCCTTACAAATGAACAAACTCTCATTCTCAAATAAACTGCCACTGTTCCTTACCATTCTTTCTTTGTTCCTTTACATTGGAACTAGAAAATAAAACGCATAGCTTCTATTCTTCTTGATCCAATGCTTGCTCCAGTATCAACTTAGAAACTTTTTTACTTAGCCTTTGAAATCCTCTCTTGACTTCTTCTTTGACTTCGTATTCTCCCAGTTCCTTTCATTGATGCCTTAAACACCATACACTTAAATAACTCATTAGTTCACTACTTAGTTTGCATCTTTGTTTCTTTGTCATCATCAAAATTAGGATCATTCGGAGTATCCTGTTCCTTACCCTTGGAACTTGAGGCAGATGGGGGATTTTGTGGAGGAACTGGAGGGGTGAGAATGGAAGGTTCATCTGTTCCTGGAATAGAAACAGAAGGTGAAGGGTGATAAATGGGAGGAAGAATGGTGGTGTGGGTGGAAGAGTTGTGGAGGTGGAAGCAAAAGGATTTGGGCCTTTTATTTCATCCTTCAACTGCTCAAAACTGGAAGGAACAGAGAAGGATGAAGGTGAAATGGAGGTGTTTTGTAAAGGAACAGAGAGTTTGGAGATGGTGGTGGAGTAGGTTCCTTGAGAGTTGAGGGTCCTGTTCCTCATTATCCGAAAGGACTAAGGAGAGTCCTTGTGGAAGGAACAGAACTGAGCAATTTTTACGAGTGCTCTTCTCACTCTGAGGAACAGAAGGGTTTAGGCTTATGGCAATGTGTTTGCGCCTCTTAGGTTTGGTTCCTCCGGTTTAGGAACAGGGTCATCCAAGATAATCATATTATCTTCTTCTAAGTCAGTTTAGGCAGTTTTCTTTTCTGAGGAACTTGGAGCCATTCCTCCTTGATGAGACACCTTCTTGGACAGAAAGCCAAGTCCATTTAGGGTCTTCTCATTCAAGATGTTCCCTTGTTTGACTCCTTGGTGCCAACCGTAAGTCTTACTTCAAAGTGATGAAGTAAAGAAGTTATCAAGGCACCGTACCAATACACAATTTTCTCAATACAGTGAGTTAAATTGAATGAAGAGGGAAGGGAAATTGATTTGTATGTGGTGGTCAAGCAAAACATGTAACACATATCCAGAGACCCACTTCATTCCTCTTTTCAGTTCGAGGAATGAGTGCTCTCCAAACCAAATTGAAATAGCACTTTGTGAAGGGGAGAGAGTAGTTATGGTTAAGTTTGTTTTGGCCAGCGTTCCTCCAAAATATTCTAAGATTTTGTCTTGAGGAAAATTCGGAAAGGAAACAGTTCCTTTCCGTTTGAAATACAAATCAGTTCCTTTGCAAGGAACTTCCCATACTTCGCCCAAAGTGGCTTGATTAAACCTTATTTTCTTTCCTCTAACCTCAGTTGTGCAAGTTCCATTAGTATTAACAAATTTGCACAAACTCATCCATAGCTAGAGGAACAAGAGCATTATTAAAGGCGAATTCAAACAAGAATTCCATGCCTTGTTCCTTTAGAATGGAGGTTAATTCTGAAATTCATTTATTGCCCATTCTAAATCGACGCAAAACCCAAACATACCTAGATTCACTTCGTTCGACCCGTTTCTTGGAAGAGAAGAAACAGTTCCTTTGGAAGGAACAGGTGATTTCTTCTTCTTCCCCCTGAGATTGTTCCGGGGTTTCTTCTTCATCTCTTCCCCAATAACTTTCTTCTATGCATACTCCTTCTAGGAGATTCTAATTGCTGTTCCTCTATGGGGTTTTCTTGAATTATGTCGGTTTCAAGGGTTTTGTTGGAGATGAAGATTTCCATTTTTGAAGTGTCGGTTGTTTTTGATGTTGGAAAAGGAGAGTTTCTTGAAGTTTTTGCCATGATTTGTGAAGGTTTGGAGGTTTTTATGGAGTATCAAAGGGTGTGATGAGGTTTCGGCTATGGTGAAGATGAAGAGTGAGAGGAACACGGTTTCTTAGATGAATTAAGAAGGAAGTTTTGCATGTAATAGTAATTATGACACGCGGGAAAGAAATAAAGCAAAAAATAAAAATAAAAGAAGAAAACGAAAAGATAAATAAGAACCAAGATTTAATTAAACTGGTCCCCTTATTTTGGGATTTTTCGGATTTTTCGGATTTTTATGAATTTTAATTTTTGAAAGAAAATAAATGCTAAGGAACTTGTGCTATAGGAACAACTAATGCTACATATCAATGTCCTTCATATCATGCATGTTTCTTGACCTTAGGAACAGTAAGGGGAGTATTATGTGACATTTGTGAGTTGTTTAATTTCTTTGAATTCATGTTTATGTTTTCAACATTCCAATTTGCAATGGTCTTAGGCAATTAAACACAATTATTTTTAGCACACAAAGTCACTCAAATTGATTCAAACAGGGGGAATGACATAGGAACAATCACTTAATTTTTATTATAACCTAACTCAAGCCTTAATTTTTCATATCTATCTCTTTGCAAAGGCTTAGTTAGATATCAGCAATCTGTAATCTAGTTTGACAAAACTCAAGTTTAATCAAACCTTTTTCAACATTTTCTCTTAAAAAGTGATGTCTGATATGTATATGTTTACTCTAGAATGATGCACTGGATCTTTAGATATACTTATAGCACTTGTATTGTCACAATAAATAGGAACACATTCAAAGTTTATTCCATAGTCACTAAGTTGTTGTTTTATCCAAAGCATTTGAGAGCAACATGCAGCAGCTGCTACATATTCTGCTTCAGCAGTGGATAAAGCAATGTGTTTTTGTTTCTTGGTACTCCAAGAAACTAAACTATGACCAAGGAATTGTGCCATACCTGAGGTGCTTTTCCTATTTACAAGATCTCCAGCATAATCTGCATCTGCATATCCTTTTAGTTCGAATGTATCACTTCTTGGATAGTAGAGTCCAAGATCATCTGTTCCTTTAAGATATCTAAGAATTCTCTTCACAGCAGTGAGTGAGACTCCTTTGGATTTGCTTGAAATCTAGCACACAAACCAACACTGAAAGCTATGTCTGGACGACTAGCAGTTAGATACAAAAGTGAACCAATCATTCCTCCATATTTTGTTTGATCAACACTTGTTCCTATGGAGTCTTCATCTAATCTAGTTGAAGTTCCCATAGGAGTGTGATTTATCTTTGAATTTTCGAGGCCATATTTCTTTAATAGTTCCTTTATGTATTTTTGTTGGTGAACAATTATACCTTTTCAGTTTGTTTGATTTGTAGTCCAAGAAAGAAATTTAACTCACCCATCATACTCATTTCAAATTCATTGCTCATGAGACTTGAGAATTCTTTGCACAATGTTTCATTAGTAGCTCCGAATATGATGTCATCAACATATATTTGAACAAGAAAAATATCAGTTCCTTTAGATTTTAGGAACAAGGTTTTATCAACCTTTCCTCTTTTAAATTTTTTCTAAAAGGAACTTTGATAATCTCTCATACCATGATCTAGGTGCTTGTTTTAACCCATAAAGAGCTTTATCAAGCTTGTAGACATGATTTGGGAGATTATTATTTTCAAACCGGGGGTTGTTCAACATATACATCTTCGTTTAGATAGCCATTTAAAAATGCACACTTAACATCCATTTGATATATTTAAATCCCATGTAAGCAGCAAATGCAATTAAAATTCTAATGGCTTCTAATCTAGCTACAGGAGCAAAGGTTTCTTCATAATCCATTCCTTCTTGTTGATTATAACCTTTTACTACAAGTCTAGCTTTGTTTCTTACAATGGTTCCAAATTCATCTAGTTTGTTTCTAAACACCCATTTTAAGCCAATTACTTTTTGTTGTTTAGATGAGGAACTAGATGCCATACCTTGTTTCTTTCAAACTCATTTAATTCAGCTTGCATTGCAGTAATCCAATCAGAGTCAGTTAAGGCTTCTTCATGATTTCTTGGTTCCATCATTGATAGGAACGCATGAAATGCACAAAAGTTCCTTAACTGAGATCTAGTTTGCGTACCTTTGGATATGTCGCTGATTATGAGTTCCACAGGATGTGATTTTGTAATCTCCAAGGTTTTGGTTGAAACTCTCTTATAGGAACATGTTGTTCCTCATGAGTTCCTTGAGATGAGGAACTCTGCTCAGTTGTTCCTCTGTTAGCCTCGTGGACTCAGTTCCTTCATTTAGAGGAACAGGAGCATCTTCTCCTCCTTGAGGAACAGGAACATCATTGATTCATTATTTTCAATTCCTCGTTCCTTTCCTCTTTCACTTCTTCTTCTTCTTGTGAATTGCGTTCCTTGTACTTGGTTGTCTAACCCTATCTCATAGTCATCAACCTGTATGCTTGGATTATTTGTCAGATTCATCAAAGATTACATGAATGCTTTCTTCAACACACATAGTTCTTTGTTATATACTCTATAAGCTTTACTATGTGAGGAGTATCCTAAAAATGTTGCTTCATCACTCCTTGCATCAAATTTTCCAAGATTATCTTTTCCATTATTATGCACATAACATTTGCACCAAATGTTCTAAAATAGGTGATATTTGGTTTCTTTCCAAATAAAGTTCATAAGGAGTTTTATTAATGATAGGTCTCATCATGGCACGATTAATTATGTGACAAGCAGTATTAACAGCTTCAGCCCAAAAGTTCCTTGGAAGTTCACTAGCAATTAACATGGTTCTAGACATTTCCTCCAAAGTTCTATTTTTCCTTTCTACAACACCATTTTGTTGTGGTGTTCTAGGGGCAGAAAAATTATGATCTAGGCCATTATCTCTGCTTAAGTCATCAAATTTATAATTTTCGAATTCCTTGCCATGATCTGATCTAATGTGCATTATTTTATGTCCACTTAGTTTTGAACTCTTTTAGCAAAGACAAGGAACTCATCATAAGTTTCATCTTTACTAGTGAGAAAAATAACCCAAGTGTACCTAGAGTAGTCATCTACAATACAAGTACATACCTCTTTCCACTTCTGCTTTGAATTCTCATGGGTCCACATAAGTCCATATGAATTAATCTAATGGTTTAGTGGTACTTACAATCGTTTTAGATTTGAAAGAGGATCTTACTTGCTTACCTCGTGCACATGCATCACAAACTTGATCAATATGAAATTTTATGGATGGTAATCCTAAAACAAGATCTTTTGATCTAAGTTTCTCAAGTAATGAAAAGCTAGCATGTCCTAGACGCTTGTGCCAATAAGTGAATCATCTTCAATAACACTAAGACAAGTTAAATTGATTTGAGGAACAAGGTCTAGATCCACAATGTATGTGTTCCCTTTCCTTGTTCCTTCCAAGATAACCTTCTTAGTTTTAATGTTGATGATCAAGCATTTTTCTTTATCAAATTTTACAGTATTTCCTTTGTCACAGAATTGAGAAATGCTTAATAGATTATGTTTTAGACCTTCAACTAAAAATACATTTTCAATGGAGTGTAATGGTGACTTACCGACCTTACCCATAGCAACTATGTTACCTTTCTTATTATCACCAAATGTTACACTCCCACCTTCATAGGTTGTGAGTGAGAGAAACTTCGTTTTGTCTCCTGTCATGTGCTTGGAACAACCACTATCGAGATACCATGTGTTGTTCCCCCTCACTCCAACCTGCAAAAATCAACTAGTGTTAGTTGTAGGAACCCCATCTTTCGTGGGTTCCTGTTCTTGACTAGGATTTGTTTTGACAACCCATTTTTTCTTACTTATTGTCACTTTTTCCCAATCATTCAGATTTTATTGACATTGATTTATGTAATGACCTACCTTGCCACAATACATACAAACTTATCACTAGGTAGATCAACATATTTCTTTGTCTTGTTCCTTTTCTTGTAGTTTTCAAAACCAAGACCTTCCTTCCTTTGGTCTGTGGTTTCTCAATCCACTTAGGAACTTTCATGATTTTGCCTCTGTTCCTTGCGACAACCAGTTCCTTTTTAAGATTACAGATCTGTTCCTTTAAAATAATTTTCTCTTTATTCATTTTTTCAATCTCAGATCTGTATCCTTTCAAAGGGGTTGATCTTATATCAAAGGAACTCAGAACAGGGACAAATTCCTTCAAGTGTGAAATCTCTAAATTAATTAGATAATTTTCATTTTTCAAACTTTCATAACATTCTTTGATTTTTAAGTTTTTATCAAATAATCAAAGAATCTTGTTTCGACATCTGTTCTCATTTTCTTAAGCCATTCTATGTGTTCCTTGCAACTTTAAGGCTTGTTCCGTTTGTTACGTTTTTCACGTTCATCTCTACATTCAAGAATTGCATCATAAAGAAGATCATATATTTCAGCCTAGTTTTACCATCTAGTTCTGACTCAAGCCATGTTGACTTACCTCAATTTTTCTTCATCTTCTTTTTCGTCAGTGTTTGCCATGAGGCAAAGGTTTGCTGTTTCTTCAGTTGGTTGTTCCTCTTCTTCTTCCGTCTCTGAATCTCCCCAAGCAGCTATCATAGCTTTGCGACATTTGCCTTAGAGAAAGGTGCTTTTGATTCTTTGTTCCTTTCAGCAAAGCGTTCCTTGTTCCTTTCTTTGGTTTTGTCATTTTCCCAAAGAGGACATTCCTTGATGAAGTGATCTGTACTTCCACATTTATGACAAGCAGCTTTGTTAGAAAATTTCTTAGTTTTACCTTTGAAGTTTCCATTCTTCATGTTCCTGTACATCTTTCGAAATTTTCGAACCATGAGGGCTGCTTTTTCTTTTGAAGTCCGAATCATCTTCATCATCTGCTTTGAGAGCAATTGATTTTGATTTGGAGCTTTCACCATATTCAGTATCAAGGTGAAGCTCATGAGTCATAAGTGACCCTGCCAGCTGTTCTAAGTTGAACTTAGTGAAGTCTTTTGTTTCTTGAAGAGCGTGACTTTAGCCATCCATCTGTCCTTAGGAAGACTCCTAAGAACCTTTCGAACCTGTTCCTCAGATGAAATAAACTTTCCAAGAGAAGCCAACTCATTAATAATGTTAGTAAAACGAGTAAACATGTCTCGGATGCTTTCTTTGGATTTCATGCAGAACAGTTCATATTGATTCATAAGTAAATCAATTTTCGATCTTTTAACTTCATTAGTTCCTTCGTGGGTTACTTCTAGTAAATCCCATATTTGCTTTGCGGATTTGCATCCCATGATCCTATTATGTTCATGGGGTCCAAGTCCACAATGCAAATTTAATAGCCATGGCATTTACTTCCATTTTTTCAAAATCAGATTTGTCATAATCAGAGAGGGGTTTAGAGTTACCTCATTTTTGTCATTTGTAGTTGTGACTTCGAAATCACCAACTTCAATGACTCTCCATACCTGATAGTTTTCAGCTTGATGAATATCTCCATGCGGTTCTTCCAATAGTTGTAGTACTTCCCATTGAACATAGGAGGCCTTTGAGTGGAATAACCTTCTTCAAGTTTCTTCGGTGGTATTCATTGTTCCTTGGATCTTTTTCTCAATAGGGTTTCCTATCTTACGTGAGTTCTAGCTCTGATACCAATTGTTATTTCCCTAGGAACACTACAAGAGGGGGGGTGAATTGTAGGTGTAGAAATAAACGTAACTTTTTGCGGAAATTAAAACTTAAACGAATAAACAAGCTAAAGGAACACAAGGGATTTTTACGAGGAAAAACTTCTTGGGCCCAACAAGAAGAAACAACCTCGACCACTAGGGATTTTAAACTCAACACTTTCACTAATTAGGCCAAACAACTTGTTACAACCTAATTCTAACTCGAGCCACACTTGAGTTCCTAAACTCAAGTTCCTGAGCCACTGTTCCCTTAACAGCAGTTCCTCTCAACTTCACTCGAAGTTTTCTCACACATACAAGCTTCACTCAAAGCCTCTCTTACAGAACTTCACTCAAAGTTCCCTTACCCAAAAACCAAAATACAATTGATCGAAATAAGCTTAGTGGAATTAGAGTAAGAAGGCAAAGAACAAATGGCTATTATGAGAGAATGAAGGCACTGACACTTAATAGGTTAAACTCACTTAATTACTTAGTCAGACACATTTGGAACTTATCTAGACTTCTATATTTATAGGTTAATCATGAAGAACGTGGGATTAAATAGAGTACATTTTAAGTCCATTAACCCATGATGTTCCTTCCCCTAAGGAACACGTTTTCACACATGTCCCATGACCATGAACTTAAAACTGATAATGTTAGCCATTACTCCTAAGTAATAGGAGTTCCTTGAGCTTTATCCGAAAATCAGTTTTATAAAACACTTTTTATCTTTAAAACTGAATTTTAATCTTTAAGAAAATAATATCTTTAAATAAATCTTTCAAAACCGGATATTTATTTTCTTATTTTCCGAAAAATAAATCTTTTCTAAAACAGATTTTTTTTTAAAACTGATTTTATCATTTGAAATTAGATATAACTAATTTCCTATAATTAGGCATGACTTACTCAATTACATTTTAACCGTTATATTTGCACGCCTAAGTCTAGTTCCTTTATTAACTAAGTTCCTTTAACATATTGTTTAGTGCCACTTAGTTTGTTCCTTACAAAGGAACAAACTCTCATTCTCAAATAAACTGCCACGTTCCTTACCATTCTTTCTTTGTTCCTTTACATTGGAACTAGAAAATAAAACGCCTAGCTTCTATTCTTCTTGATCCAATGCTTGCTCCAGTATCAACATAGAAACTTCTTTACTTAGCCTTTGAAATCCTCTCTTGACTTCTTCTTGACTT
This sequence comes from Beta vulgaris subsp. vulgaris, assembly GCF_026745355.1. Classification (NCBI taxonomy): domain Eukaryota; kingdom Viridiplantae; phylum Streptophyta; class Magnoliopsida; order Caryophyllales; family Amaranthaceae; genus Beta; species Beta vulgaris. The sequence goes on from NC_079207.1 coordinate 55,045,114, forward strand.
CGTATTCTCCCAGTTACTTTCATTGATACCTTAAACACCATACACTTAAATAACTCATTAGTTCACTACTTAGTTTGCATCTTTGTTTCTTTGTCATCATCAAAACTAGGGTTGAACACAGTTTAAGGGTGTTTCCAAAAGATCTTCCCTCTTTTGCTTTATTCCTTATTTGGCAAAACAAATTTCCCTATTTACCCTCTCATGTCACTATCATATGGTCCACCATTACATTATTAATTCAATTTTACTCCCTTTCTCTCTCCTACTTTAACCCCTTTTTATTTGTTTATTTATCTTAACTCCTTTCTCTCTCCTACTTTACTCACACCATGCCCCACACAACTTCATTTTCCTTAGTATCCGTAGGAACAGTAAGTGGGAAGATCTTTAGGAAACGGAGGAAGTACTACAATAATGGTAATTACATAATAAGTATTCATATATAAAAACTTGAAAAGTAATTAAACTTTATACTTAATCATGCAAAAATTAATTTATCATAGTTGTAGCAAGATCATCCAGATATAAAATAATAATAAAGTACTTTTAACTAATATTAAGCACTTTCAGGCTTCAATCAGTTTGCTATTGTCCTTATTTTAAAAAATATTAAGCACTTTCAGGCTTTAGCCAGTTTGCTATTGTCCTTATTTCCTTTCTACTCTCACTTGCCTAATTAAAAGAATATATGCAAGGCCCTTAAAGAGTGATCTACCTTGTAGTTATAGCACTATACCCACCTAAAGTAGATTAGATGAAGATACCACCTCGTTTCATTTATCCTTAATAATACTTCTAAGTTCTAAACACAATAACAATCGAAGTTAGTTGGGTATGAACAAATGGGCTGAGATTATATGTCTCATTTAATGTCTTATCTTGTGTCCCACTTCATTCTAATTTTGACACCTCAATGTAAGATAAACTACCTTATATGATTAATAAGAGTGGGTAAGGTGTCAAGATGAGAACCACTTGGAACACAAGATAAAACACCTAGTGGAATAAAAGATCCCTACTGAAAACAGATATGTATCTGCTATATACTTATTAATGGCTATCTATAAAAATGACTAAAATTCATTTTCATCAAACTCCTAAACATTTACATTCCTCCGTAAGCAGCTCAATTTAAATAAATAGTTGGAAAAAAATTTATACACAAATCAGGAAAACTAGGACCTGTGTAAGTTATAAACATGTATAATTAATATATACAACGTCTAATTGTGGTACCTCTGAAACTTCATATCCGTTACTACACCCATGATGATTTATATGAGATCCAAAATATGAATTGACTATCGAAACAATATCTTCAAATCAACAACTAGGATATAGGGAGCAAGTAAATACATGTATGATAAATAGGACATCCAAAAATGTGCTATCCTTGTGACTCAGCAACCATTACTGCACCCAAAATGGGCCAAGGAACATCCCATCCAAAACTAACTTGAAATTTTGACATCCATGAAAAGTTAGTTGATAAGAGCACTTTAAATCTGAAAATTGAAATTGACCGACCCAAAGCCAAACTAACCTGACAAAGATAGCATAAAACTGAATAATGTAACCCAAGAAACTGTTTGGTTGGAGTTTGGACAAAGAAAACCCAATGAAAACTCTGCACAAGACCTTGAAAGTTGGTGCCGAAATTCACACTAAACCCAAAAATTTAGATAGAACAACAAATAGAATTGTGATTGTCTTCATTGGTCCTCACTGAAACAAGAAAGAGAAAGTTTTATGACTAATTTATCCTATTTCTCGGTGCTAAGAGCTCGCAATAGATCAACATAATCCTCCCCGTCCACCCACCCCTAAGGGCATTACAAATAGTTCAAAAAGCATGGAAAAGATATCACCTATACCAAAGGGCCAAAGTGACCATCTAAAATATGTGTACCAGGTTCATAAACTAATAACAGAATTACAGCAAGAATGCTAATAGGAAGGGAAATATTAATACCTCCCTCAACGCATGATATGCTCCCTCATAAAACTTGAGTGATTCAATCCCATCTCTACGAAACTCTGCATAAACAACAACCTGCAAAATTTGTAGGACGGTTAACTAAATAGAAGTTGGTTCCTGGTGAAAGTGTAAGATTGATCAAAACATAGATTATGCAGAACTGTCTGCCTCTAACAGAAGCTTCTAAAGTGCAACAACTTATATATCTAGATAAAAGTCATAACTATCACTCTTTTTTAAAAGAAAGGAAGAGTTATGTAGATGGATATCAAAGTGGTGTCAACCCTCAATTCAGTATCAGAAGAATACTAGGATCAAAGCTATCACTTGTATATCCATTATAACTATTAGCTATGACCGTTTTTCACTTTCTTCATATAGAATTTTTATACACAAAACAAATACAGACTCAAGTGGATTGATTCAGACTTATAGCATATTAACTTTCACCTCACTTTATATATACAAAACAACCTGACAGTAGAATCAAAATATTGCTTTGCATTATTTATGTCACCAAGAGAAAAATATTCTTTAGCAATTTGGAAACCGCAATATGATGCCACGCTCTGAAAATTTAAGCCAGAATATATCTCATAGGACTTTTTTAGAAGAGCAATGATTTCAAAAGAATCTTGAAATCTCTTCCCTTCAATAATAGAATAGCGACTAAACTCCTCATCTGTCAGACTGCAGATTCAAATCAATGAAATAGAAAAGCCACGAAGTTAGCATGAAACATTAACAGCTAGACACATAAAGCTCTTTAAGCAATTGGAACGTACGACTATAAAGGTACTTCCTCATGACCGTGTTCCAGTAATCGAGTAAACTGCACGACATAACCAGAAGGTATAACCGATTCAGCAGCAACATTACTCTCACTAAAACCTCCCACATGGAGATGGCAAGTTCCAAGCAAGATCTCTTCTCCATCAAGTAGCGAGATGCCAACTGATCAAAGAAAATAAATAATTTAGCAAATGAAGAATAAGTTATAAAGCTTCAGACACTCTTTAAAGAAATGGAACACAAGAAGATGCTATCCGACATGCCAGGATACCCCACAATTCACTAAAAGAATGGTGGAGAAACGAACAAAAAGAGAAGTCTCAAGCATTATCTCAAGAGGAGAATGGATAAAATGGATCTATATCACTAAGCTCCGGATTAGAATAAATTGTTTCTAAAGCAATAAGACATTTCCATGGTCAATAAAATAATGCTGCTGATGAATGATGATAATTAACATTCAGGCTCATGCAGCAAGTTCAAAAGTAGCCTCTTTTTTTTGTCTGCAAGACCTTATAGAAAGATCAACAGTCATACAACAGTATTACAACCTCAAAGTGTGAACCCCTTTTAGTGGCAACTAGCAAACTTAAAGCATAAATTAAAGCATAAATAGACGGAGTTATGATAGTGGTATGAGCGAGGTATAAGTTTCCTATTTTCATAATAGTCCACAGGAAAATGAGAACTTGCTCAAATGGGTTGTTACACAGATTACAGAGTCTATATATAACATAAGCAACAATTCTGATCCTTCATTAGTACAGAACAACCCAGAAGGAAGGGATATGCAAAAGGTAACTCAATCGACCACCACTAATAAAGCAAAATTACCAATCCAAGAAACTAGAAAATTGATTAAATGATCAAAATTTGAACAATAAAGCCACAAATATCAGTTTCTTTATGTATTAGGAATACACAAGGGCTTGAAAATTAAGAATTACCTGTAAATTGTTGTTAAGAATGGCAATTATGGTTGTCAATTTCTCCCAAAACGATTTACTCGGCAGAATGAAGTTGCGAATTTCGATGAATACATCCACGTTGTCTTCTGGAATGAAATTGGGACGAAGCTTTATCGGAGATGAGGGCCAGAGCCGGAAACTAAAGGGGAAATCGAAGGTGCGAGCAAGTGATTATGTACAGTTTTAGAGTTCAATTACAGCAATTGAAAAGTAAAAGAAAAGGGTTTGCGGTTTCTATTTTATGTTTTACGTGTAGAAAGTGCTCCTAATTTATATCTAAATAAACTGTCTATAATATAATTATTTTGAAATATTTTTTATTAATAGTAATAACGCACCACATCCCTTTTTTAAAATATAATAATAGAACAACACATACTAATTTCATAGCAAATTAAAAATAACACACATTAAGATAATTGTTAAGAATATATTATCAATACAATTAAGATAACAGTTCTGATGTTAAAACGTTAAATTTAGACTTTACATAACAATAAGTGTTAATTTAGGGGTGTTATCTTTGCCTTGTTTTGTACTAGTGAGATCACTAGGGGGAAAAAAAGGAAGGATTGCGCTGGAAGGACTGCGCTTTCTTCAAAACGCAACCCTTCTTTATTGTAGGGCTGTGGTTTTGAATAAAACGTAGCCCTTCTTTCTTGTAGGGCTGCGGTTTTAAAGAAAACCGCAGCCCTTTATAAAAAGGGCTGCGCTTGACTAAAAAAACGCAACCCTTCTTACAGTTAGAAGGGCTGCGTTTTTTGGACAAGCGCAACCCTTTATGGGCTTTTTTTTATTTATTTGAAAAGAAGCGCACATTGGGCTTAAAATGTTAAGCAGACTAGGGTTTATTTCTTCCTCCCTCCCTCATTCTCTCTCCTCTCTCACAATCTCATTCTCTGTCTTCTCTCTCACGCGTTCGCCATGCCTCTCTCTCTCCTCTCTCAGCATTCGCCCTGCCTCTCTCTCCTCCCTTTACTCATTCTCTCTCTCACTAAAGCCCAACCCCTAAATCTTCGCCGTCGATTCATCATCTTCTCGCAGTCGATTTCATCATCTTCGCCGTTGATTTCATCATCTTCGCTGTCGAGGATGTGAAACTGCAAATGGACCAACTTCGCCGTCGAGGATGTGAATCTGCAAAATGGACCAGCTTTGCCGTCGAGGATGTGAATCTGCAAATGGACCAATATGTTAGTACTTTGTTATGCCTCCGTTTTTTTCTTTTTCTGTCTGCACTACTATTAAATCTGCAAATGGAAATTTTTATTTGCATCTGCTTCATGTATATTTGCATCTGCTTCACCAAACCTCAGAAATTTTTTATCTGCTACACCGAACCTTAGAATTTGCATCTGCTTCATGTATATTTTTATTTTTTGGCAGTTATACAACAAGAAAGACTAGCACATTTCTGGAGAAGTAAATTGGGTTGCTGGTTACATTGCTTTTCTTTGTCACCTCATACTTTCCCACGTAGAAAATGACCCAATTCCAAAAAAACTAAATTTTCTTATCTTCTTGCTTTAGATCAATTACTGTACAACTTTGATGCTTTCTTTTTACCTTAAAAAATTAACTATCAGATCTATTTTTAGCTATTTTGTCTTGTAATTTGCTTGTTCTAACAATGGCTGATTCTTATTCTGTGTAGGTCAAGAAGTTGAAGGAATTAAAAGCTTTCGATTTCATTGCAAGATTTAATTTATTTTCATTTTTCTAGTTTAGATAAAATTTCGTTTTTTAAGGTTGTAAATTTATTATATGATTTATTATTGTTGTAATAGTTCATTATATGATTTGTCAAGATTTAGTTTTTATCATTTTCAAGTTTTCTTTTTGTAATTTATTTGTTACTTATAATATTTACTATTTACAATATATTCATCTGTTTTTGCGATAACATATATCTGGTTGGATATATGTAGTTTTTGTTATTATATATAGATGTCAGTTTGTGATTTTGTTATAATTTTATTAGTTTGGAATTGATTTTGTGTCAATTTGACATAAAAAATGCAAAAAAATAAATTTTTTATTTTTATTTGTTATTTTTTTGGGGTCCAAAAGGGTTGCGTTTTTGGACTAAAAACGCAACCCTTCTAGCTACGAAGGGTTGCGTTTGTGTGTAAAACCGCAACCCTTCCTTTATGTTGAAGGGCTGCTATGGAAAGGGCTGCTGTCAAAAAGCGCAACCCTATGGGACTTTTTAACCGCAACCCTTCCTTATTTTTCCACTAGTGATTGACAAGTTTATGAAAGTTGATCAAGCTACTGGTAAACGTGAGAAGTTGCAATATGTCAGGGTTCTCATTGAGGTGGAAGTGGATCATGAGTTTCCAGTTCAGTTGGATTTCATCAAAGAGAAATGAACTAAGACTATTTTTGATGTGATCTATGAATGGAAGCTAGTCCTATGTTCTGTGTGCAAACAATTGGGATATGGGAAGGATGAATGTAAAAAGAATGTGATTAGACGGGTATGGAGAGCCAAGGAGATCCTGAAGGAGTTGGTAACTGTAGAGAAATTTCAAGGTGGGGAACAGACTGCTGCCAAGTTAGATGGATTTCAATTAGTGATAAATTCAACAAGGAGATCTGGTACTACATCAAAGCCTACAACTACAACTGATTCGTTTGCTGTGTTGGATGATATTATACCTGATGAGGTGATAGTGGGACAGGTGTTATGTGAAAAAGTGGGTGTGATGATTGACAGGGGAGGCCCCTGGTGAACAAGGATAGTTTGCTAGTGTGGAACGTCCGAGGAATTATTGCCAAAAGAAACAGAAAGATGTTAAAAAATTGATTGGCATTAAGTCCCTTAGATTTGTTAGTCTCTTAGAGACTAAAGTGAAGGTGAATAAAATGGGGATTCTATATAATAATGTTTTCTGAGGCTGGTGTTTTACCTCTAGTTCCTTCTGCCATCATGGAAGGAAGGATTGTGATTGCTTGGATCTCAGCAAGCTTTCATGTTAACATTCTACTTATGATAGCTCAATTGATGCATTGTTGGAATGTTGCTGTTAGTAGTGGGACAGGTTTCTTCTGCACTATAGTGTATACTTTTAATAGTGCTAGCCTTAGGGAGGATTTATGAAAGGATTTGAAGATGTTGTCTGAGAAAATAGGCAAAGTCGGGCTTGACAAAAGTGATTTTAATTTTGTTCTGCATAGAGAAGGAGAGGATTGGAACAGTGGTGAGGGATTATGAAATTAAAGCTTTCCAAAGATGTGTTGCTTAATGTAGTTTAGATGACATCAAATCTGTGGGTTGTTTCTTCACTTGGAACAACAAACAGTAGTCAAGCAAGGAATGAGAAATGCCAGTTCTGGCAGAAAGGAAGCGAAGGGAAGGATAATGTTTTCAGCAAATGAGACAGGGTGTTAGGAAATGATAAATGGCTTAATGAGTTTCCTACAACTGAAGCTTTTTTCATAAATGAGGGTTATTTTGATCACACACCTGTTCTGGTGAGATGTCATGGTGTTACAGGGGGGAAAGTCCTTTTAGATATTATAAGATGTGGATACAGGCTCCTAATTTTGAAAGACTGGTGACAAAAAGCTAGCAAACTGATATTCATGGGTCTTTGATGTTCAAAGTAGTGTAGAGATTGAAGAATGTGAAGCAGGTTTTGAAAGGCTTAAATAGGAGTGAATTCAACAACATCCAAGTTGATGATGAGCAGGCTTTCAGATACCTTAAAGAATGCGAAAAGAAGATGCATATGAACCCATGGGATGGTGAAGTTTGTGATCAAGAGAGGAATGATGTTAAGGATTACAGCAAGATTCATGATATGTATATTTCTTTTCTTCAACAAATGGCAAAGATTGCTTTGAATATAGGTGGTGATGAAAATAGTTAAAAATTTCATCAATATATAAAAGCAAGAAGGATGCAAAATAATGTTTATTGCATACATGACATGAATGACCAGTGGGTGGATAACAATTATTGTGTCAAAGTTGCTTTCCTTGAATATTACAACATCTATTGGTACTACTAAGATGAGAAAGAGAAAAATTCAAGCAGAAGCGATTAGTGAGGGTCCAGTTCTCAGTGAGGAGCAAATTGTTGATGCCCTTTAGCCTGTGGCAAAGGAGGAGTTAAAGGAAGCTCTTTGGTCTATTCCTGGGCAAAAGTCTCCTGGTCCATACGGTTTCAGGTCCTACTTCTACAAAGACTCTAAGGAGATAGTTGGCAATGATGTTACCGTTGCAATTATGGATTTCTTTAGTTCAGGAAAATTGTTAAAAGAGGTAAACAATACTATCTTGACTTTGATTCCTAAACTCAAATGTCCAAGCAGTGTGAAATATAGACCAATGGCTTGCCTGTTGTAATTTAATTACAAATTTATTACAAAGATCATTTATAAGAGAATTAAGTTGGTTTTGCCTAATATGATTGTTGGTAATCAAGGAGGTTTTATTTCAAGGGCATTTTATTGCTCATAATATCCTTATTTTTCAGGATATTGTGAAAAATTATGGGAGAAAAAATGCAAAACCTTATTGTATTATTAAAATGGATGTGAAGAAAGCCTATGGCTATATCCATTGGGAGTTCCTTGATTAGATGCTTCATGCTTTGAAATTCCCTAATAGGTTTGTTCATCTTATGGAATGTGTGAGTTCTCCTAGATTCTCCTTGATGTTCAATGGTGAGATGTTTGGTTTCTTTGAAGGAAAGAGAGGCCTAAGACAAGGGGATCCTATGTTCTCTCTTTTGTTTGTGATTTGTATGCAATACCTCACTAGGGTGCTGAAGGTTGTAGGTGTTTCATCCTCGATGTGTGGGTTTGAGACTAAATCATTTGTGCTTTTTCAACAATGTGATCTTATGGAGTAAGGGGATTTTCTGTTTATTTACACAATGCTCAGAGGCTTCCAACACTTTTCAGAAGTTTCAGGTTTGGGGGTGAATAAAAGTAAAACAGAAATTTACACAGTTGGTATGAGTCATGATGAGATTTAGAGGGTGTTGGATGTAACTGGATTCAAGAAGGGTTAAATTCCCTTCAGATACTTAAGTGTTCCTATTTGTCATGAGAAGATTGCAGCTACAGAAAGTCTTGGCCTGATTGATAAAACGACTTCCAGAATTAGGGTGTGAAAGAGCAAGAATCAATCTTATCAAGGTAGATTAGTCTTGGTTAATTATGTTCTTATGAGTGTGCATATCTATTGGGCTAGCGCTCAGATCTTCCTAAATCCTAGGCCTGTTCTTCAAGAGGTTCAAAGAGTTTGCAGAGCCTATTTATGGGGTGGTGATCAATTTAGTAAGTCTACTGGAAGGGTTACGGTTTATTAAAAGCCGCATCCCTTAATGTGAAGGGTTACGGTTATCTATAAAACCTCAGTCCTTTAAGATAAAGGGTTGTGGTTTAGGGCTAACCGCAACCCTTTATCGGCGCAAATCATTCTCCATCCCTTCAATCTATCCACCCACACTTCTCAAATCTCACCCCTCTTTCACGCTCTCACCACTCTCTCACTCCGGCGCGAAAAATTCTCTTCTGTTGACGCTCACTTCTCCCCAAATCAACGCTAATTCTGCCATTATTACTCCACCTTCAACCTCACTTCACCTCCACTCCTCGTTTTGAAACCTCGAGTTTCGTCTGTGGAATAAACCCCATTTCAAGCACAAACCCAAACTCTTTTTCACTCTCCGAAACTTTCTAGAACCTTATTCATCTTCATCCTTCGATTTTCTCTCTCTTCTACCACTCAATTGGGTCCCACCAGCTGCTCTAGGGTTCGCTTCAGTTCTCGCAATCTCTTTCTCCAATAAAAAACCCAAAATTCCCCAAATAAATCCTGATTCTACGTTTTTTGGTATCGGAGAATGGGTACTCCGTTTAATGGTTTCGTTTTTCTACGATGCGATTCGATTTTGTATGAAGGAAGAGGGGAGTATTTGGAGGATGTGAGTGAGAAATTAGTGAAGGAGGAGAAGCATTATGTGAGGTTAGATAGTGGGAGGATTCAGGTGAAGAATGACAGTGATGGTGATGAGAGAGATAGCGTGAGAGGAGAGTGAGAGGAGAGAGAGGCATGAATGATATGAGAGATATGAAGGAGGCGCGGGTAACATTTAGGGTTTAGGGAGAGAGGTGTGATTATACTCAAATACCATTATATAACATTGGGCCTTTCCATTGCTGCAGTTTTTTAAATAAATTGCAGCAATAGATTAAAATATTTGTATTTTAATCTATTGTTGCAGTTTCTTTAAAAAAACAGCAGCAATAGAGCTAGTCAAAGTAGTCAACCAAATTTAAAAAATTATCCCGTTGACATCTATTGCTGCGGTTTTGGTTGGGAACCGCGACAATAGGTTTATTTTCGATTTGTTCTTTTCTTTTGACGTGGTTTATTGTTGCGTATGGGTAAAATCGCAATAATTTAGCCGTAGCAACAAGCAATTATTCTATAGTGAATCAGGTCGGGTTAATTGGGTTAGGCTTAGGTCGATTTGATTTCTATTTCGAGTCAATTACCCCTAATCCAAACCCGACCTGATTTTAATTTATGGTCAAAAACCATGACCCGAACCGGACCTGTTAGGTTTCACGTCGACCCGAAACCAACTCAATATGACCTGATTTATATTTTGAAATTGCAATAATTATACATTATAAAATCAAAGCATTGCAAATCCTAACTTCAAATGTCAATTACATCAAAGATTCAAACTGCAATGCCGTAAAGCAGCCACCAACTTCAAATTGAGAAATGGTCTTCGCCCGTATACAAGTTGATAATTAAGAAGTACGTGACATAAGTTATAAAAAGTCAGATTAATTTCAAGATAACCAAACCCAAATCTAACCCAATTCTAATCAGGTTGTTTGGTTTACTTTTAGATTCGAAAAGTCAACCTAAACTTAACCCGTTAAGGCATTAGGTCGGGTTGGATTGACCCACTTTGTTTTCAAGTTAAAAATCTCAACCCAAACCAGAAAATTTTCCAAATAGGTTTAGATCGGGTTATCAAGTTGGATCAGCTTTTACCAGCCTTAACCGTATCATAATTGTATCTCCCTAAAATAACACCGTTGGATGAAATATATTGTCACTCTATACTAGATGGAAATAACCTTTTCTCCTACATCAAATGGTTCATTTGATAGCCCTTCTGAAAAATTGAAAAAGGAAAACGAATTGGCTTTTTTGAAAACACTCAATTATTTGAGTAATAAAATATCAAAAGATTTTTCATAGAACCTGAAAACCTCTTGAATTGATAATTTTAAGAAAACCGCACAATGTCTCTCATAATGGCTCGATAAATTATCGAAAATAATGAATTGCATGAACTCAAAAACCATTAGTATTAAAAATCATATTTTAGCTAATTATTGAAGCCCAATATTTCTTTTAGAAGCATTATACAAATGTAAGTTTAGGGCCATTGTATGAGATTTTGTAAAGATTGGGGCATAGGATCATAAGATCAGATAATCATATTAAGATCCCACCACGTGATATTTTAAGTTGAATAAGATTGATAGTATAATATCTCATATTTTTTAGTATTTATTCAAGTAATTATAATATTTTAGTAATTTCACTTGTTTTTAAATTATTTTGACAAGAGATGGCGCCAAAATTGAATTTGTTAAGCTTTTGGCTTTCAATCATAGTCAAAATTTTATTAAATAAGTTTTCAAAAAAAAAAATTTGAAAATGAATTTCGGAGAATATTTTTTTGAGCCTTTTTTTCGGTGGCCACCTATAGTAAATGGGGAAGGAGTTTTGTTTTTATAAAACTTCCAAATTTATGATGTAGGTTACAAATTTTGGTTTAATATCCTAATTTATGGTGAAGGTTACAAATTATTTGATTTTAATTAGAAATTAAGTACTACTTATTCTACTTCAATAAATACCACATACCTTAAGCCATCTTTTCCACACAAAAATTTTGAAGAATTCATACTCTCGTACTTCAAGGTTCTTCATTCTATTCTATCTATTTTAGCTTTATATTTCTTATTCAAGTTCCAACTATTCTAGTTTTATATTCTTATTCAAGTTCCAAATTTCTTTGGGTTAAGAAAAAAATTTCATGTTTCTTACTCAAAAATATTATGCTCATGATAGGTTATTCATGTTTAAATTCATAATTAAGTTCATGTGGTAAGTTCCTTATCGGATATATTATCACTAGTGGAAAAAAACCCATCCGATGCGATCAAAATCGGACTTATTAATCCTATTTTGGTCTGCATCGGGTGGGCTCGCAGCAGATCCAAAATATTTACTGATCCGCTCCAAAACCGGATCAGTAAATTATTTACTGATCCGATTTTGAAGGAACACCGGATCAGTTAATCATATTAACTGATCGGGATCAGTTGAAGTGCATATGTAATTTTTTTAAAAAAAAGTGGCCAGCAAACTGATCTGGTTTCCTTGATGAACCGGATCAATTACTTGCAATTTGAAATTTTTTTTAAAAAACTAGCTGGCTGTCATTCAACCAGCAGGAGCAGACCCTTTACCGTTCATGTAAACATTTCATTCTTGTTTTCCTTATACAAGGAGATGTAACATACAAGAAAGTATACAAAATGGTTTAATCACCGTCATTATACATCAATTTTGACTAAAAAAAAACTATGAGTCATGGGAACAAAATTAACTAGACTAATTAACCTATATCGGTTAGAAAAATATAACTAACTTGCTTCAGACTAACTTGCTACTGCTCATCCCTCAAATACAACTCACAGCCCACAATGAAATGGCGTACATGTTGAAGGTATATTGCGTGTGAGAGCATTGCTTGAAAGATCCCTGTAAATTAGAACATCCCTCTTTTTTTTTTCTAGTGGAAGTGCTTGATATGTTCCATCCTATCCTTAAGGCAACTTCGGAAGTCTCCAGTTTGATTCAAGCCTTAAGACAAGCAATCTCTAGAGGTGGGCATGGGCCGGGCCAACACGCGAGCCGGCCCGGCACGAGCCCGTTCGAGGCTCGGCCCGTTGTCCGCGGGCCTGTCACGGTCAACAAATTTTATTTCAGGCCCGCACCGGCACGAGCCCATCTCGATGGCCCATGGACTGAACGCTCCTTTCCTTTGTTTTTTAGCCTAAAACTGTCACAAATCCAAAAAAAACAACATAAAACATGGGCCAGCCCACAGAAAGCACGAGCCCGACCCGTGAACAAAATCTGAAAATTTCAAGCCTGGCCCGGCATGGCCCACCACTCATGGGCTTGGGCCCAGGCCGGCTCGGCCCACCATTTCCTCAAGCCCGCGGGCCGAGCACGTGAACAGGCCCACCCCGGCCCATGCCTAGGTCTAGCAATCTCCAATCTCTATAAGCTACTTGATTCCCAATTCCAGAGTATCTTTCACAATGTACGTTGCTAGTTATACGGGCTAAAAAATTACAGAAACAAAAAAAAAAAAACCACAATGCATTATACACCTCTCTATTATTGACAAAATAGTCATCCACGATTTGTTTTGCATATTGTAGATCATCACAGATTAAGACTAAGTGGAGATACTAATATACTCTTTGTGCAAGATCAAGGTACGTCATGTAGCTAAATCTTTTGAATGTAATTTTATATATGTGATAAAGTTGTTTATTGACTTAATGGTTGAATGGATTTGAAACTTTGGTTTAAAATGGTTATAATATTTTATTATTTACTCTTAAAGATGAAAAAAGCAATGATTTTATCAATAATATAAAATTTTTGTTATCCTTTTTGAAAAATTAAATTATTTTTATAAGGAAAGGTTGATTAGTTTTTATGAACTTTGAATGTTCAAAAAGTTGTTTATGAGAAAAGAAGGTTTATTCATGATTTACAAGTCATATTATTACTATGACCGCTTGATTAACAACAAGAAGGGTTTATGCTACAAAGTCCACTTGTTGGCACTTATTGTTACCCCTTGATATTAATCCGTGATGGGATCACTAGCTTAGGTGGAGTGCACACTTAGGAAAATGAATGGGAGATATGAAGAGGAATTATTATCATTATAATTGTTAATCCAAGTTATATGGAAAAAGTTGGTTCTTAAAAGTTATTTTGAATTATTATTAAAATGTTGGAAAGAGTTTATTAAAAAAAGTTATTCTTGAATTATTAGTGATGAAGTTTTCGAAATATAAATTACTACGAACAAGCAAATGTGTTACTTATCTAGTACATTTTGTACTCAGTTTTATACTGACGCTTATTTTTTTAATTTTCTATTTGGCTTTGCCCTGTTTATCTTTTAGTAAACAAATTTGAAAGTGAATTTTAGATGTGCATGGGACCATGCTAGGAAGGGGATCTTCACCTATATTGGGGTATTTTATTTATTTTCGTTATTGAGACAATATTTACTTTTATTAATAAAGAAGTATTATTATTTTTGGTTAAAGTCTTCCGATGTATGTTATTTTGTTAGTTAGTAGTTGGTTACCAAAAGCGTGTTAATTACATGACGATAATAATCCTAAATTAGTCAAATATTATTTACTAAATTATTTATTTAAAAGTGAGTAATTTGGAAGTGTTACCAGAAAGATTGTATAGAATTAAGAATTTGGTAGGATGAGGATCGGTCAAGTAATTTCACATGAGAAGGCCATCCACAAAACATAAATTTTATTATATACTCCCTCTATTTTTTATCCTTCTAACTTTTTTGTGCGTATCTCCCAATACACATTTTTAAACTTAGATATCTTTCATTATATATTAATAAAAAAATTTAATGATTGAATATTAATAAAGTACTAATTGAGATAAATCAAACAAGACCACACATGACTATATTTTGTCTTATAAATTGACAAAAGTTGAGAAGATTCCCTCGAAATATAATTAAATAATGTCAAGATTTCAAGTGGGACAAAAAAAAATTTAAATAGAGTATTCCAATGTGAAAAATTATCAAAGTCAATTACATATCCTTTTTAAACAACTTAATTTCCCACTTAACCATCTATACAAATATATTAAAAGGTATACAATATCAGAATTTATGTGCCACGTGAAACTCTCCCTCTTGCACTAGAATTTTGCCACATGTGCAACTAACCAATAGTAGACAAGTCATCATGATTTTTAGAAAAAATATGATGATGTCTTCAAACCCTTAACCTTTTATGTCTGCAAAATCAAGTTGGAGTATTTCCTCATGGTGTTTTACTTCATGTAATTTACATATTGTAAAAAAAAATAATGAATACATTGTACAAGATTTAACCTCATGACTTTAATTATATTAAAATTTTAACCACTAAACCAAGTAATATTTGATTTAATTATTCTAAAGTAAAATATTAATAATTTAAAAATATAAATATCCATGACATATCCCAAGAAAAACTAGTTAGAGTTCATTAAACTGGGTCATGTACCATAAAATTCACATCTGACTCACTACTTTATTCAATTAATTAAATATTTAATCCGTCTCCAAAGATTTATGTTTGTCCATAATCTTAGTCCATAATTTGTCCTCCACATCCCTCGATCATAAATACACATGTAGCACACTTCAAATTGCAAGATCATAATATGCGTAATACTTCAATTAGGCATATTGCAAGGCTAATGACATGTGACATACTGTATGAAATTCATATTTAAGCACATGCACATAATATTTGAATTTGACGCTTCAATTCCATGGCTCACAAATACATAAAGTGAAAGTATTGGGTCAGACCATCTGACCTAATACTTTCCGTCGGACGGGCTGAGCAACCGCGAGGAAGAAGACGAAGAAGATGCAATGACTTCACCATCAACAACGACTCGCAGCTCTTCTCTCCATTGCTCTCGCCAAAGATGACTCTTCATCTTCTTCTTCAATCACCACCTCTTCTTCCTCTACTCACACTGTCACCATGTCATCATCTTCCTCAACGAGTCAAGAATCGGACGAGTCGAATCGTCTTTCTGCCATTAACTGATATGATTTCCCAGGAACCATAATGCACTGTGTTCCAGGTACCACCAATGACCAAAGGGCAAAAAGAAAGCAATTATTAAACGTATGAAATTGGTGTTTTTTTTTTTGCAATTTTTGGAAGGAGGAGAGAGAGAGAGAATGAGTAATCAGAATAAGAAGATAATGCTTTCCTTCCTGTGATATGATTTTTCTTTCATTGGGTCTTCTGTGTTCTTTCAGTTGGTGTGTAAATTCTTTCAGCTTGCGTTGTTTTTCTTTCATTTGGTCTTCTGTGTTCTTCTAGTTGGTGTGTAAATTCTTTCAGCTTGTGTTGTTTTTCTTGCATTTGGTCTTCTGAACAAAAAATGAAACCAACTGAAAAAAATTTGAAACCAACGGAAAAAAAATTGAAACCAACTGAAAGTCGTCCGATCAAATATTATGGTCGGACGCGTCTGACCCAATACCTTCTCATACATAAATTCATTCAAGAACATTGCCAAAATTGAGCTCAAAGTAGGCATGCCATAGATTTTCCGTGATTTTATACTTGGCAAATTTGGGCGGCTTTAACTTAAGAACAGAGGCGGATCTAGGATTGGAAAAATTGTTTTTAATAAGTCAACCTTTGTTTGATCTTCTCAAAGTAAGTCAATCTTTTGATTATACAATGAAGTTAACCTTGTATTTAGTTCTGCTGTAAACGAGTTAATGGCATTGACATTATGATTCGTGTCACATTTTAATAGGATGACATTGTGATTTAACTCATTTATAGCAAAAGTAGATACAAGGTTAACTTAACTACAGTTAATCGAAAGGTTAACCTATTTTAAGAAGAATGCGCAAAGATTAACTTATTAAAATTAACTTTTCCAACTTTATAATAATCTAGTAATTTATTAGAGATACCTTCATTAAATTGATATTTTAATATTAATTTTATTTTAGTATAAATTGACTTCTTTACTCATCAATTAATTAACGCAATTTTTACCTTTAATATCTTGAATTATCAGTTACTATTTATTTGACTTTATACACCTATAATAATAAAATAGTTTATTTGAAAACGGAAGGAGAAATAATCACTATATTCCAAAAAACAAGTTTAAAATTAGAGATAAAACTAATACTCTTTTAAAAAAAATGAATTGAAGATCCAATAGAAAATTGCTAAAATAGAAAAGATAAAGTAAGAAGTAAAAGGTTTAAAAAAAGTTTAAAAAAAAAATCAAGGGAAGAAGAGAAGCTGGAATAGGATATCTACTAAGGCTCTATTTGGGAATTCACTTCGGGTAGATGAAATAACTAGGTGCTTAAATATAAAGGTAGCTTAAATGAATAGAAGTGTTTGAGACACGACTGAAATTATTATTTCAATCCCAGACTAGAGCTAAAAGTAAAATGCTACTCAGCGTCTGAATTTCAGACCCTGAAATTCTGTCTTTTTTTCCTTTTTTCTTTTTCATTATATATATATATATATATATATATATATATATATATATATATGAGAATAGATGTAGGTTAGAACATGATGTACTTTGTTTTAGAACATGATATAATACATTATTTTAGAATATGATATATAGCGTTTTAGAACATGATGTGCATCGTTTTAGAACATCATGTACATCGTTTTAGAACATGATATACATCGTTTTAGAACATAATGTATATCGTTTTAGAACATGATGTACATCATTCCAGAACATGTTGCTCATTATTTTAGAACATGATATATATTTATTTAGAACATGATATACATTTTACATACATTGATTATTTGTGATGAATTTGTTTTTCATTCATACATAGGTAAAAAAAATTGCGGATTTCTGCCTGAATTTGAGATCTCGTATTGGTGGATTAAGGATGGAAAATGAAGCACAAATCCAAAACCCAAGAAATTTGTTTTATGGTTCTTCAATCTACTAGAGATTTGACATCTTTTAAGGATCGAAAAATCGAAGACAAAAGCAAAGAGGAGAGATGTAATTGCAAAATTTGTTGGAAAACACCAAAAATATTTAATAAACATCAAGGGAGGAGAAAGAAAATGAATAAAATTGAATTTTCGTGATTGAAAAGTAGAATCAAATTTGAAAATTTACCTTTGTAAAAATAACATGAAATCTGGAAATTTGGTGAAAACAATTGTTAAAAAACTGATGAAATCGCATGAATCAAAATGAATTTGATGAAGATGAAATTCATGGGTGAAAGTTTAAGAGAGAGAGAGGGAGGGGGGGGGGAGATGAAGCTATTGTAAAAGTTTAGAGAGAGGAATTTGATGCGTGAAAGAGGAAGTAAATTGGGGGTGAGTATGCACAATATTACGATAATGCCATTACTCACCTTATAAATCTCGACGGTCTGATGAGTTTGAATCAACGATTCAGATCTTTTCTCACACAAGAAGGTGTTCTCATATAAGATATGTGTTCTCATAAGAGCCTTCCCCATATATATAGTGAAAGTATTGGGTCAGACCATCTGACTAATGCTTACTGTCAGACGGGCTGAGCCCAAAACTCAAACTAACCATATTTTTTGTACTGTAATGGAGTCACTGCATTGTGTTGTTCTATGAGCTTGACTCCTACCTGTGAATAAATAAGCAATCAATAAAATGAAAAGATGTCAAGCACTAAGAATAAGAAACACGAGTGAAAACAAGGTGTAACAAAGATGGTTGACTTACTGTTAATAGTAGATGTAAACGCGTCAGCAGGGTATATTCCAGCAACTCCAAACTCATCTGTGTTTCTATCATACGGAATACCATACACAGTATGAGAGGCACCAAAATTATAATCAGGCCAGCTCATTGAAGGCAGAGTTTCATATTGCCAAATAGGACATCCATAGGGAAACACATGGGTATGTTGTCTAGATAGAAGGTTAGGATCATTGATAATTTTCTTCTTGATTGAAACATTAGAGGACGATGGCGACATAGGTTGTGGTGGTGGTGTTGTTTCTTTCATTTCTTTTGTTTATTGTTTGAGTTGAATGTTTTCAGTTGGTTTTATTTTTCTTTCATTTAGTCGAATTTTTCTTTTCAGTTAGTCGAATTATTCTTTCAGTTCGTTGGTATATTTTTTCAGTTGGTTGGTTTATCCTTTCAGTTGGTTGGTTTATCCTTTCAATTGGTTACTTTATTCTTTCAGTTGGTTCCTTTATTCTTTCAGTTGGTTGTTGGTCAGGCTGGTCCGACCACTTCCATTGTGTCAGACGAGTCTGACACAATTACTTCTCATATATATATATATATATATATATATATATATATATATATATATATATATATATATATATATATATATATATATATATATATATAACACATTTGATGATCTAAGAACCATGAAATTCGACAAGTAATTTGTGTATGTTAGTAGCACCACTAACCACACCATTAAAGTTGTGAATCCGGCAAATTGCAGATGGCGATGGCGAATAATTTAACAACAGAGAGAGAATTTGGTGTTTGGGCTGTAATTTTTAAGGAATTTAGTCTGGGGTTTTAGTTTAGCATTCGGTTTAATAGTTTGATTTTCAATGATAAAATTGCCAACCTTCAAGTAGTCGTACGATTATGGAGGTTTTGCAAATCTTGATTATATCAAAGGACTTTGTGAAAGAGATAGGTTCGTGGGTTTTGGTGACCTAAAGAAAGAAATTACAAGGATGCGTACCCAATTATGATAATGAAAAAGTTACTCTATATGCTCTAGCAGTAGTGGAAAATCAGACAGGAGTACCTAGTTTTAATAGCTACTCATGGATATGACCAAAACTACTTCCTTCGTCCCAATCTAATTAACTGCCCCATTTTGACCAAAAAATACTCTACAGGTTAAAATGGGGCAAATAAATTGGGACGGAGGGAGTATACTGTATAATCATCTAGCTATTTTTATTTTTTTTATTGGCCAGATACCCAAACTTGTATAATAACAACAAATTTAATTTTTAATTTATTATTTCAGCTACTGATTTTTTTTACCAAACAATTTATACAATAAGGTAACTTATTGTTTCAGTACCTAATTAGTTTCAGCTACTAACTTATCAGTTTCAGTTACCTTTTCAGCTTCAAGTCTATTTCAATCAATTTTGCCAAACATAGCCCTAATAGAATCGAACCCGCACATTGATGGTGTTAGAGAATTCACCTGTGCAGCAAATTGGGGTCACAGAAAACAAAAGCACGGATAATTCTTTTAATAAATATTTTGCTTAACGATAAAAAAACAAAGAAATTGATTTTTTTATGGGGGGAGGCCTAGGCCACCCAGGATTCAAAGTAGGTCCGCTCCTGCTGAAGAAGACAATTTCAAGCACATATGTTTGAAATCTCTTCAAACAACTTAAACTTTAAGAACATGGTACGACTTTCCTTATATACCAACTTTAATTTACAAGTTAAGTTCATTGTTTAACGTAGCTCATCTCCCTTTGAATTACAAAGCTAGTCCCAAGCAATGCAAAATTGATCTGAGATAAATCATCAACCTCAGCTTCTGCAGCGATTTTCTCTCTAGTCCCTCATTGAGTACACTAAACCTTTTGTAAGATAATGTGAACTCCATAGTCCTATTGCATTTCATTTGTCAATATTTATAGTTACATTAATAAATCTAATCATATTATAAAACTATAAAAATGATAGTCCTAATCATATTAGGAAACTATAAAAATGATAGTCCTAATCATATTAGGAAGCTCACAAGATTTGTAAATATATTTTTTTAGAAAAATATATTCTAATCTAGGAAGAGTATTCTATATATATTCTCTATCACACTCTCGTATTCAGGGCGGGAGAAAGTCGGATGCTCAAACTGGATCCGAATCATGCATCGAACGATGAAGGATATTATGACAACCGAAAGTCAAATGGATAAGCAACATAATGACCTTATGATGAGGAAGGAACCAACAACCACAATCTAGACAAATGACAAGAGAGCGCTACTGATCAAAAGAGGAGGGCGCACGCTGGTTGCAGATTTGGTGCTAAGTTACGTGGCAGAAGATAAGGCTATCATCGAGGAGGCGTTACTTGTATGGGAAACAATAATAGAAACTACCACTAAATATTTCCATAATAGGAAACAACCAGAATACGTTCCTAAATTGAAAGTAACTATGAACTAATATATCGAAAAATAATAACATATATAAGACTTATGATAAGTATAAACTACTGTACTCTCCTAATACAAGTGCAAAGAGGAGAAAGAAACATGAGATCTAAATTTTGATAGTTTCACTCTAAAACTTGATAGTTTTAAATTTTTCATCAATGTGATTAGTACTTCATTTGTTCTTAAATAAAAACTAGTATTTTAATTTTGAACTGTAATACTTTTTCGCTAGAATACATAAACGACTGTTATTATATAAAATGTTGTTGAATTTATCTTAGGTATTTAAATGGTCAAAGTTGTTATTTAAAGTGTAAAAGTCAAATTGTTGTAATTATTAATTAATGACCTAATAATTTCTAACCGTACCAACTAGAAATAGTCAAGCCCTCCCAACTGATTTCAAAGTCGGTTAGTTAAAGAAAGTATCATTTGGCTAGGATTTTGGCTTTCGTGGAATATTTCCAAGTTCAAACTGAACCATAGAATCAATATGAAACCTGCAAGAATTTCATATTATAAACCAAACCACTAGGTCTTAAATATGATAGGAACGACAAAATCATAAAACTGAGATTATGTAACAACCAACCGCCATTATTTACGAGGCCAACGTTGACTCCGCTCTTCTCTCAGCCCAAATAATGGCCAGACTTCCATGTTGCGAGGAATTCTTATATTCCAACAAACGAAAAGACAAGATATCAGAATATATTAGGTTTGTAAGATAAAAATATCAAATGAAATTTATATTATCCCATATCCCTCAAAATCCTACCATTAGAATTGATGATTATCTGTACAAATAAATTGAAAGACGTTCCTATCAAAGGAACAATGCCACGCGACAATCTTCTGAGCTTCTAATACACATGTTTATAATCTCAATCAAAAAATTAACAATGTGTAGTTATTAGGATTCGGAATGTGAGAGTTCAACCACTAATCCATTACGATTTCAATGCTTAATGTTTCAAAGTAAAGCATATTAGTAAACTCTTATAATTATATGTAATTAAAAAAATATATATGTAGACAAACTTTTTTATCTTTAACCTTTTTATTAAGTAATAACATTCTCTTCTCCAAATTCCATTGAAATTGTTAATTTTATCACCAATTCCTTAGAAATTATTTTTGAACTTAAATGCCATAATGTTTTTTTAATTTCTCAGTGGACAAAATATTACGAAAAACTAATATAATCAATTATGAAATTTGTGTATAATAATATATTTGATAATTGTAACTGACCCAGGACATCGTCCGGGGAAAAAAATTACTAATTTTAGCTTAAAACATGCTCAAAATCATAATGTCAACTTGTAATCACCCAAACTTAAAGGTTCGGGGTTCATTACTTAAACGAAGGATGGTCGAAGAACTAGAGGCGGATCGTGCCGCCATCACTAGTACAAAAACGTCGATTTGCGTCGGACCCTGGACCCCTATTTGCGTCGGACTTGGGTCCGACGGCACAGGTTACGACGCAAATGATCTATCAATGGTCTGCGTCGAATGCAGATCCAACGCACATTTTCATCTATTTGTGTCGCACCTCGTATACGGTGCGACGCAGATGGCTATCCCAACCTAATTCAGAGTAATGTAGAGGGTAATGTGCGTCGCACATAGCCTAGGATGCGACGCACATTAGTGATTTGCGTCGCACCTCGGGCTATGTGCGACGCAAATTACTATTTTAATAAAAAAATTTATTTTCAGAACTAGGATATACTGCAAAGACGATTCTCGAATAGTAGAAGATTGAGAGAAAGATTACCAACTGAAATCGAAGTAGAATTGAACACAACAAAATATACCAACAAAATTCAATAATTTTATAATTTACAACTCCAACACAAAACATTAAACCACCAAAATTCTATAATTTACAACTCGAACACAAAATAATATAAAAAATCAGAGATCTAGAGTAGAGAGACATTGCGAAGTCGAAACAAAAAGAACGTAACTTCAATTTCCTTCCATTTCCGACGAAGAAAACTTCCAGAGAAACCAAAAAACAGATCTGCAAATGAAAGTAAGAAAAAAAAGTCAATAAAAAATCAGATCTAAAAAGTAAAAAAAACAAAAGAAAATAATTTCAGATGTATAAAACTCGAAGACAATGAAAAAATGAAAAAAATTAGATCTAAACAATGTAAAAATGAAAAGACGAAGGAAAAATTTTTAGATCTGAAAACATGAAAAAATGAAAAAACGAAATTGTAGATCTAAACAATGAAAAAATGAAAAAACGATAATTTTACCTATGAAACTAACCATTAGTCTGACGACTGATTTGTCGTCGGAAAATGGCTGTTGATGTGTTCGAAGTGATGGATTGAACGCGGAGTTGAACCTAATGGTTTCGGTTTTTTCAGGTTTAGAGGGAGGGAGAGAGAGGAGTTTTTAGGGTTGAGGAGTGAGGGAGGGAGGGCGAGGAGGGAGGGAGGAGAGAGAGAGGAGTAGTGAGATTAGATGGAAATGAAATGCGGTGCAGTGAGATTAGAGGAGTTTTTAGGTTAAAAATAAGGATGGGCCGCGAATTTGCGTCGTATGGGCCATGAGGTCCGACGCAATTTAGGCTTTTGCAACACACTAAAGTACCATGCGACGCAGATAGTGAAAGACGATTTGCATCATATTCGCCACGTGGTCCAACGCAAATTGCAACACACTAACCTCTTTTTCTAATTTGGTAGACCTCTCATGAATAAGTAACATAAGTAATTAACTTACCCCAAACATGTATAAAATTACGGTTTCGTATGTTGCCAAAACATATTAAACCATTAATAAGCCAAACCTTACCAAACCCCACCACAATTTTTTTTAAAGTACATATATATGGCAGTTTGGCTTACGTTGTAGCGGAGGAACAAGGGACAACAATATGCACCTACGCACGGCCGGGCTCTTCCTTTAACCTTTCACCTTCATTAGCTGATTTACTACGAGTCATACAATAACCTATATATATATAAATGCCTTTGTTTTTATTTTAAATTTTTGTCTTGAATTACCTGAATATTAAAACATTAACTTTATATCTTTTATCTTCGTTTTAGTATTCATGGATCCCCGCTAAATAGTTCATGGTTTCCGCGAATTAACGACGTTAATGCCCGACGTTCCGTCATTAAATGTGATTATGCCCATGCATGATTCTCGGTACCTCACGTTCATACCGACCTACCTACATCTCACTCATAGAGTAATAGTGTAGGTAGTATGCGAATTTATCAGGTTCACATGCTCAGACCCGAATGCTTATACTCAACAATAGAGTACATTTTCTTTATTACAAACAATAAATGGTAACCTAACTCTTTTTCATGTCCATTTGACTCATTAATTAAATTAGGAACATGTTCACAAACAATAGTGTCCCATAATGGAACGGTATGGGTGTGGAGTTCAATTATTCAAGTACAACACTACATACATATCTTAAGAGGGAAATTGATAGGTAGGAGTCATACATTAAAAAAAAAAAAAAAGATGATGACTAATATAAAAGTTTGATAAATTATTTCCTTTATAACTAATTGGTTATTAGGATGAAATTTTGTCGAACTCTTATGTGGTGAAACTTTGCTCCAACATGAGCTTGTGTTTAGCTCAATATAATTTATCAAAATATAATTCACCTCCTCCACTACAAATTTAGAGCATTGTAAAAAAAAAATGGCAACAATTTTTTTTTTTTTTTTTTGACAGATGGATAAGAGGAGTCTTACTTGCCTTTTCTAGTATTAGTGACCAAATGGTGGGCTTTAGACATGTCTCATTCCTTTTAAAAAACGTGCAACAAATAAAATCAAAGCTTTAGCTAATACTAGGATATTGTCTAAAATAAGCTTAATCTCCAATCTGCTTTTTCTCTATCCTTCATTGTTCTAGCAAGTTGATCTTTGCAGTCCGTTTTGATTGAAATGTCTTTTGTTTTGTTTTCCCAACCCTTTAGACAATAGTAGATAGTTAGAGCTTCAGCTTGGATGGGCGAGCTTGTTAGGATATTTATGGTCTCATGATTCTTGTTACTTCCTTCTTCAACCCAAGCAAGCTACTATAGCTTCCCAATCATTTCTTTCTTTTTCTTCCACGCTCCATCTACATGCACACATGTAAGAGTCATACCTATTATCGTACCTTTGCTCCATGCTAAATCAATTTCTTAATGATTGATGTCTTCCTTGCGTCCGTGAATTATCCTGAACTCCTCTAGCCTATCAGTCATTTCATTATAGATGCCCTTAATCCATTCAGGATTAAGACTCTTTTCTTGAAGAGAATTTCATTTCTATGCTGTCATATCGCCCAAAGTGTTGCAATGAAAGGGTCCTCACTTGAGCTTGAACTATCTGACTCTCCTAGCTGGTTCCTTTATCCAAGGAGTTTTATGCTGTTTTTTTTTATTCAAACTCCTATAGGGTTAGCATTACCAATTATGGGTTCGATTCCCATAGTAGTCATCCAAATTTTTATGGAGAAGTGACAATCTCTAAAGAGATACTCCATGGATTCGATTCCAGATTTACAGAATGACATTCCGTATTAATCTGAATTTTTTCTATGGACAAGGTTATCCGCTATAGGAATGGCCCTGTTGACAATTTTCCATATGAAGAGTTTCCATTTAGGAAAGATCATGTTCCAAAGTTGCTTCCAAAAGCTATCAGTGGAGAAAAGCGCAAGGGTTGCGGTCAAAACAGCCCTAACGACTGCGTTTTTGGCCAGTACGCATCCCTTGCCGTAGCAGCCCTTCGGCAAAAGTGAAGGGCTGCGGTTTAGACTCAAATTAGACTCAAAATCGCAGCCCTTTTAACAAAGAAGGGCTGCGGTTTTAGCCCAAAACCGAAGCCCTTTTGGGCCCCAAAAAAAATTTTCTTTTTTTTTTTTTTTGGATTTTCATGATTGACACAAAATCAATTCCAAACTGATAAAATTATAACAAAATCACAAACTGACATTTATATATAATAACAAAAACTACTTCATCGTATAAGTTCTACAGATATCCAACCAGATATATAAGAATGGAATTGAACTCTTGAACATCAAGTCAAAAAATATGTAGGCTCATAATGCTGACATCATAAATAAAAACAAAAGAAATGCACCAAGAAATCTTTGCTACTTTAAGCAACAAAAAATCACCCCATAAAAAGAAGGGGAAAAACGAACATAAAATTATTACTTGCACAAATCTATATAAAAAAACAGATGAACATGATATTATTGTAAACAGTAAAAAAAAATTCTCCAAAGAGTAAATATTATCGCAAAAAATATCAGAAATCAACGGAAAAACTTTACAACTAACAAATCCATAATATTATCTAGCAGGCAGAAATATAAACTTTATCTTTTTCAAACATGAAAATTACCAAATCAGTCTAGAAATTGCATAACCTATATCAATACTATAACAACAATCATGTTTTATCATACGCAAAAGAAAGTAGAAATTTTTTAAGATACTCACATTATAACAACATTCAAAAACAGATCTAAAAATACATAAACTAAAACAAACAAAAAGTTCCATAGAAAGAGAAACAAACCAAAGACTGTATTAATGGGGTTCATGGCAACTTGATTCTTAGCAGCATCACCAATCAACCTCTTAGAATCGGTGAAAGCGACGTAAGAAGGTGTTGAGGCAGGGACGAGGCGGCGACCACAACGTTATTGAGAGAGAGAGAGAGGCAGGGCTGGGCTGTGGTGGCAGAAGCAGTCCTGCGGCGTGCGTCGGCTTTGGTGCAGCAGTGTCGCAGAATGGCGAACGGGAGAAAATGATTGAAGGAGATTGTGAGAGAGGAGAGAGAGATAATGAGGGAGGGAGGGAGGGAGATTGTGAGAAATAACCCTACCCGCTTAACATTTTAAGCCCACTGTTCCTTGCGCGAGAGATTGAATTCCTTTCAAATAATTTTTTTAAAAAAGCCCATAAAGGGCTGCGATTAGCCCAAAAACCGCAGCCCTTTATTACTTATAGGGCTACGGTTTTCGGCTAACCGCAACCCTTCACTAAAAGGGATGCAGTTTTTGCATTGACCGCAGCCCTTCGTATACGAAGGCTGCAGTTTTTTGGCTAACCACAACCCATCACTATTAAGGGTTGCGTATTTCAAAAAACGCAGCCCTTGCACCGCAGTCGTTCCGTTTTTGCCCTAGTGATACCCTTCCTATTTGGACATATGTATTCATCTCTAATTTGTTCATTGGGGAGACAAATGGAGAGGATATTTCTTGCATCCTCTCTCTTGAAATTCTTCCAAATCAAGTTTGCATTCCATTGAGTATTCAACATGAGATCAGAGACCTTGGCATTTTGAAGAGCAGAGCATTCTGCCAAACTGGAAAATTCAATTTTCTCGTTTTCAACCCACCAATCTTACAAGATGCGAGTGTTCCTGCCATTTCCTATAAAATGTTTGGAATGATCTCTCATTTCAAGAGAAACCTTATAAAGGCTTTTGAATGCACACAAGGAAGAGACGAGAGCTTTCCCTTTTAATCCCAGTTGTATGAGGATCGACTTTGTATTTAGCTAAGTATATCTTGTGAATTAAAGAGTTTTTCGCATTGTGAAATCTCCAAGCTTACTTAACTAGAAGGGATTTGTTGGTTATTTCCAGGTTTTTGAGACCTAATCCTCCTTCATGTTTATGGAGTTCAAGAAGCAATTTTTTCCTCCAATAAATGGGCTTCCTATCTCTAGAAGAACTCCACCAGAATTTTAGTAGAGTAGAGTTGATATTTCTGGCTATATATATATTTGGAATCTAGAATATAGAAAGAATATTAGAGGATATTGTTGTGAGGATTGCATTGATAAGAATAATTTTGGCGGGGGAAAGATGTAAGAATTTCCAGGAGAGACTTTTCTTTTGGATTTTTGTGTGAATGCAATTGAATTTCGAGGATTTCCTTGCATCTATGTCCAAACGCATCCCAAGTAGTCCCCTAATTGGAAAGAGTTTCTCATCCCCAAAGGTTTTCTCATAAGAGAACTAAATCTTCTTGGAGTGTTTGGACTAAACATTAATACAAAAGATTTCTCATAATTGATAAGCTCATCTGATTTTTCACAGAAGTCTGCAAGAATTTATTTCAGTTTCCAACAAACTCTCAGGATGCCTTTGAAGAAGAAGAGAGCATCATCCGCGAAAAAGAGATGAGATAGAGAGGGAATTGTTCTAGCGATCTTGAGGCCATGAATCGTCTTATCCTACTGAGCTTTCGACAAAGTTGTAGATAAGGCTTCCATACATAGAATGAACGTCGACATTAGAAACAATTTGGTTTCCTATTTGTTTTGCTAAATGGCATCATCTTTCTGATTTGTTGTCGTTTAATAACATATTACGACAACAACCAATATTTTTTTATTGACATTAGAGACAACTAGTTTTACAATTTGTTTCTAGATGCATGACATCATATTTTCAATTTCTTGCCACTTAGAAACACATAATGAAAAGGCATCTAACTTTTTATTGTTGGAAACAAGATATTTTATAATTTTTTGTCCATATACATTAGTTTATTTTTCTAGAAAGATATACGCTAGAGGATGAGTTTCTCATGTTATTTATCAATTGCTTTTAGTGTGGAACATCCTACATGCTTGTAAGTCTGTAACAGCTGAAAATGATTAATAATTTATTGTTTATGTTTTTAACAACCAATGTTGATAATATAATTTACTTATAACTTTTACCAACAAAATATTAATAATTTGTTGCTATATGTAGCAATAATCATTCATAATTTGTTGCTAGAGTTGGTAATAAATGTGCTAAACATAACAATCAATATGGTAACAACGTTTCAATTGATGCAATATGGCAACGAAATTGTTTTGAACTTAGTAGCTAAAAATATGGCAACAGAGCTTTTAGGAATTACTATTTTTTGTTTTCATTTTGTTGCCAACTCGAGTTTACAACAATTTCTTATGAATAACAACAAATTTTAACTATATCTACATCGATTTATTTTTGTAATGCTCTTATAAAAATGGGATTTTTTGAAATCAAACACAAGTGTAGATTCATTGTCTCATATTCAAATTGAAAACTTTTTCTCTATCAAGTCAGACTAAAGTCATAATTGAATTGTGTTGTTTTAACAAGAAATCTTTCATTTAAATAAATGATTATACAACACTTTCTTAATGTTTAAGAACACAAAATAGTTTTTCTATTGTAATATAATTTAAATATGGCTATGAGATGAGTAGGTGCTCATAGTCTTGATACTCAAGTCACATCTTTCATGATCTTTATTTGAGATTCTGACCCTATAAGATTCGAATTAAATTTTCGCTCTTTGAGATTCATATATGAATTTTTTAATCTTAGCTACTCTCATTCATAATTTGGAGATGAAGGAATATATATATATATATATATACAAAATAGGCCCGAAATAGCATTTTCATTCCCGAAATGCAACCAACAACAAATGAAAGCCTATAACTCTACACACTAGTTACATTATACCTCATATAAGCATGTTCAAAGAAAATTTGGGGTTAAATGACTCGATAAGTACGATTTGGGAGCGAAAGGGCGAAAATAGCCCTGAAATGGCCTTTTCGTTCCCGAAATGCAACCAACAACAAATGTAAGCCTAAGAATCTACACACTAGTTACATTATACCTCATGTAATGATGTTCAAAGAAAATTTTGGGTTAAATGACTTGATAAGTACGATTTGGGAGCGAAAAGGCCAAAATAGGCCCGAAATGACCTTTTCGTTCCCGAAATGCAACCAACAACAAATGCAAGCCTAAGAATCTAAACAATAGTTACATTATACCTCATATAATCATGTTCAAAGAAAATTTGGGGCTAAATGACTCGATAAGTACGATTTGGGAGCGAAAAGGCCAAAATAGGCCCGAAATGACATTTTCGTTCCCGAAATGCAACCAACAACAAATGCAAGCCTAAGAATCTAAACAATAGTTACATTATACCTCATATAATCATGATCATAGAAAATTTGGGGTTAAATGACTCGATAGGTACGATTTGGGAGCGAAAAGGCGAAAATAGGCATATAGTTCTCATGATTTATATGCGAAAATAGCTACAAATTGGAGAAATTACACAGACCTGAGTTTATATCTCATGATTCATTGAGCTTTCGCCGTTTCTTAGGATCCTCAAGTACATGTATCCCTTCCGTGTGATCTACAGGCATATAGTTCTCCGACATATTCACATCATCTTCCACAATACTTTCAGGATAGGTAAAAGGGGGGAGGTCCTCAAATGCATCATATTCTTCCTCATTATCAACATCACCAATACCGAGGATACTCCTTTTACCAGGTACAACAATTGACCACTTATGATCAGCAGGATCAGTTACAAAAAATACTTGCTTAACTTGTGATGCAATTACAAATGGCTCCTTAGTTTCATATAGACGACTAAGGTCAACAAGAGTGAATCCGCAAGGATCATCTTTTCTTACACAACGTCGAATATCGTCAACCCACTTGCAACACAAGAGGCAAATATTAAAAGTACAGTAGTCCAGCTCCCATATTTCTTGTATTCGCCCATAATAATTGCTTTCAGCATGTACATGCGACTTATCCTTCAAGCTTGCGTATTGTGTAGACGACGCCACAACTGAAACACCACTATTTTGTTGCGATCTTGACTTCAAATCTTGACGTTCAGTCCAAAACGTATACCCATTAGGAAAAATTGTTAACAATAAGTCAACCTTTGGCCCGTCCGCTAGAAATAAGTCATCTCTTTGATTATTCCTGAATAAGTCTAACTTTAATACCAATTTGTTTTTGACAAGTCAAAACCGGTTACAACTTTTTGTTCACCTTTTTAACAGGTTAAAGTGACACATATCTTTCATTGAATGCTTTTAAATATTAACTTTTATTAAAATAATAATAATAAAAACTCTTCCCTCCTTCTCCTTCCTATCCCCACCCTGACCTTCTTGGTATTTTCGACCACCCTACTGCCAGCCCTACCACCGAAAAATACTAACCCAGCCCCAAAAGCCACCCCTCCCATCCTCGAAACCCCACCACGCTCGAAAAAAACTACCTTTGCCCTCCCCGAAACCATAACCGAGCCGAGAAAACCACTTTTACACCTTGAAATTTCATTTTTTTTGTAATGCATTGTTTCCACATTAAATCCAATAGCTAAAACAACCCAAACAACAATCACCGCAATTTCAATCAAACCCTCTAATCATAAAACTCATAAAACAAAGAACAATCATCCTAAAGCATAAATCACAAAAAGTTACCCTGATCATATTAAAATCAACAAGATTGAAAAACAACTAACAAATCAAATTGCAATATTATAACATGGTTTATAATCAAAATTGCAATCCAAAAAAAAAAAGAATGTGCAAAGAATAGTGTATTTGCCGAAATTATCAAGGCCGAGAACAAGAGACGAGTGAAAAGAAATCCCCATTTTTAATTTGGGATTCAGAGCATTAGATTGGAATTGATCAAAATGATGTAACACTTATGGAGTTGTAGAAAATAATTCCTTTTTGCAACTTGTCATTCTTTGAAAGAAGACAAAGTGGGCATTGGTTCATTAAAGATAAAAAGGGAGAAGAGGCTCGGGATGGGGTGATTGCTGCAAGGAAGAAGAAGATGGGTAGGGGTGGTTGCTGCGTTGAAGAAGGAGAGGGGAAAGGCGGAGATCTGGTGGTCTGCGGTGGTTGTATATGGACTGATCTGCTGATAGGGTGGCAGTAGGGTGGTTCATTGGCTGACGGGAGAGAAAAAATGCGGTGGTCTAGTTTGGGTTGGGGATTGGGGGTTGAGATGGAGAATCAAGAAGATGAATTCTTTAGAGCATAAAGTCAAAAAGAAGGGGAATTAGAAGGGGTTTACAGGTTCAATAGGTAAGGGGTAAAAAAACTTGTTAAAAATTTAAGTGACATCAAGTTTGACTTATTCCAGGATAATCAATTAGTTAACTTATTGTAAGCAGATCGCGCAAAGGTTGACTTATTGTTAACAATTTTTCCTACCCATTAATATCATAACCCTCATAAGAGCGTACACAATTTCATGATGAGCAAATGCTAACCACTTGACTATTTCAGGAACCCTTTCATTCAAATCATTCAGTACTCGTTTATGAAACCAATCAGTGAAAATCTTGTTATGCATTTGTGTCAATGCCCTCACTCCTTTTCCAGGATTTCAAACACGTAATTCCTCCATATGTTCATTTAAATAAGGATGGACAGCTGGTACGTGATGCAATACAAATAAGTGAGCTTGTTTACGCTTTTCTACGGAAGGTGTGATCAATTTTGAACTAATTGTACCCTTGCCCTTAAGTCTGCCCTCGTGTCGGGATGTCGAAAGTCCAACAGGATCAACACTAGCAAAATACTCAACCGCAAAATTACTGATCTCTTCACCCACAAACCCTTGAATTATACTACCTTCTGGTTGTGCAGGATTCTGAACTTTATCCTTCAAAGTTCCCATATATCTCTCAAAAGGATAGCACCACCTCAAAAACACTGGACCACACAGCTTAATTTCTCGAACTAGATAGACAATGAGATGGACCATAATGTCAAAGAATGCGCGGGGGAGGGGGGGGGGGGCGGGGAGTACATCTCAAATTTGCATAGAGTTTCAACTACTCTGGCCTGCAAAGAATCAAGGGTCGACGGATCTAGGACTTTGCTGCATATTGTATAAAAAAATGAACACAATTCTGTAATGGTGTGCCTAACATGCTTTGGAAGTATCCCACGAATTGCAATCGGTAAGAATACTCGATAACTACAACTCACCATTTAAGGTAACAAAGCGCTTCATATTCGATGCGTAGCCAGTAGGGACCTTAATGCCATACAATGACTTGCAAAAAATCTATTTCTCTACACGCGACATCGTGTAGCAAGCTGGTGGCAAATATTCTTCTCCGAATCCTCCACCTTCTTTTTGCTTTTCTGAGTTTCATCATCAACCCTTTCCTCCGCTATTTTCTTCTTCCTTCCGTCCCTTTTCTGAGCCCACAACTCTGGTCGAAGCCCCTGTTTTTCCAAGTAAAGTCGTGACGCCTTAACATCGTTTGTCTTGCCCGGAATATTCATAAGTGTCGCCAGAATAGCTTCACAAACATTCTTCTCAATGTGTATGACATCCAAACAATGTCTGACCTTTAGATCTTTCCAATATGGAGTTTCCAAAAAATGGACTGCTTTTTCCATAATCCTGTAGGTCGATCAACCTCATTAGCAGGTTTACCAAATACTGTTTCAATGCCCTTCACCTGATTATAAACTTTGGTACCAGTTAATGGTCTATGAGCAACTTCTTCTTCAACCGTCCCATCGAATGCCTTCTTCTTAAACCGATAGGGATGGTCGCGGTTGAGGAGTCTTCGTGTGCACAT
The DNA here is from genome assembly GCF_026745355.1 of Beta vulgaris subsp. vulgaris. Taxonomy (NCBI): domain Eukaryota; kingdom Viridiplantae; phylum Streptophyta; class Magnoliopsida; order Caryophyllales; family Amaranthaceae; genus Beta; species Beta vulgaris. The sequence goes on from NC_079207.1 coordinate 55,078,393, forward strand.
ATACACATGTTTGCAGCCTTTAAAGTGTGTAGATTTCATGTCATCTAAAAAAATCGGGCAAGGGTTAGTTCATTGAAATTTAGAGATCTAACACACGAAGAGGAAAAGTACAAAAGATGGGTTAGAGAGAGAAAGTCTCCCTTCTCTCTAGCTTTCACTGTTAGGCACGTTTTTCTCATTGTTTTCTGGATTTGAATCTCAGCAATTGCTGGAGCCATGGCAAAAGGTTCGAAAAAAGGAAATGGAGGTAAAAAAACAAAGCAACCAGTGAAGGTAGTGAAGAAACCATCAACCAATGATGCGAAGAAAACTAAGAGTATCAATGATGTTCCGGAGAGTTCGATTTTAAGCTGGTCATCTGAGGAAGAGAAGGATGATGATTCTATAGCATCTGCGGATGTAAATGCTTCAAACCTTGATAGAGCAAATTTTGAGGCTGCGAGAAGTAGGCTAGAGACATGGATTACATCAGTTAGAACTCCGGTGAGAGCACAAGCTGACATTATGGTGAATCCTTCACCTCATCCTATGCAGCAATTGGTCAGCAATCCAAGTAACCCGAATAATAACTCTTGGCGCCAGAATCTATTTGAATCAATTAGGGAGGAAGGTATTGACCTTTCACTACCTAATAATGCCAATGTTAACTCTGAAGTAATAGATGAAGTGGTGATTTCGGAGGAAGATATGAAGGATGAAATTGTATTCTGGGAATCTGCGATTGTTTGTTACATTTTGGGGATGAAGTTGCCTGGAAGGATTGTAAATGGGTTTGTTCGACGTGTTTGGGGGAAGTTTGGCATTGATAGAGTAGCCATGGGCATGAATGGAGTTTTTGTAGTACGATTTCGAACGGTGGAAGGTAGGAAGATGGCCATGGAAGCTGGACCTATTTTGTATGATCATAAGCCGGTAATCATGAAGGAATGGTCTGCAGATTTGGACCTCTTGAAGGAGCAAGTGACAGTGGTGCCTACCTGGATCAGATTACCTCGACTCCCACTCAAGTATTGGGGTCAGGTGGCTCTCAATAAGATTGCTAGCTTAATAGGTAAACCTATTAGGTCTGATAGAGCTACGGCTCAAAAGGACTTACTGGAGTATGCTAGAGTGTTGGTTGAGGTTAACATTAGGAACCCTATGCCAGATGAAGTGTGGTTTACAAATGAAAAGGGTATTAAAGTCAGCCAGAGGGTTAAATATGATTGTAAACCAATACAGTGTGAGGAATGTAAGGGTATTGGTCATACAGGGGAGCAATGTAGACAAAAGAAATATGAGATAGCTCTGAAAAAAGTGAAACCTAGAAAAAAATGGGTGGTGAAGAAGAAGGTTGTGCCACCTGGAACTGTAGAAGGAGCAAGCATTACTGTGCCTAGGACTGAAAACCTTGCTATAGTGAATAATGTTGAGCAACCAGGAGATAAGGTTGAAATCTCAACTATTGAAGAGGAAGCTGGAGGGGGGTGTGCAGTGATGCAAGCTGATGTACAGGAGCAACCACCTCAACAGCAAGGGGAAGGACAGATTGATAAGCCTGAAAATGTAAACAAGGAGCAGGGGGAAGGAATTACTCAACCCCCTAATGGATAGTGTGGGATGTTGGAACATTAGAGGCCTTAATAGTTCCCAAAAACAAAGTGATGTTAAATGGTATTTAAATCACTATCACCTGGGACTATTTGGGTTGCTGGAAACTAGGGTGAGGGCAGGTAATTTCCAAAAGGTGTTCCCAAATCTTGGGAGTGGGTGGTCTGTTATTACAAATTATCAGTATCATGCTGGTGGTAGAATATGGTTTATTTGGAACCCTAATTTATTTGTTGTGTCCAGTACATATATTGGGGATCAAGTCATTCATTGTGAGGTCATTCATAAACATTCTGGTAAACAGATGGCCATCTCAATGGTGTATGGACTGAATGATGCTGAGGAACGAGGTAGGCTGTGGAGGGATTTGATGCAGATCAGTAAGACTATTAAAGGAGCCTGGGTTTGTCCTAGGTGACTTTAATAATGTTCTGAATTTGGGAGAGAGAATTGGGTCTCAAGTTACTTTAGAGGAGGTAGCTGGATTCAGGAATTGTGTAAGAATGTGTATGTTGCAGGAGCATCCTTCTAGTGGTCCTTTCTTCACTTGGTCCAACAAGCAGGATGGAGATAGCAGGGTGTTCTCAAGAATTGACAGAGTACTAGCAAATGCAGAGTGGTTTGATGTGTTTAAGGCTGCTAATGCAATTATTCTCCCTGAAGGTACTTCAGATCATTGTTTTATGGTGATAAAGTTATATGCAACAGTGAAGCGCAAAGCTGCTCAGTTTAAATATTGCAACATGTAGTCTGATGATGAGGAGTTCCTGAGAATTGTGGCTGAAAGTTGGCAAGATAATGTGCAGGGAGTGGCAATGTATAAGGTGGTCAAGAAGTTGAAGAGGTTGAAACCATGTTTGAAAGCTTTGCATCATGCAAAGTTTGCAAATATTGAGAAGGAGGCTCAGGTGGCTCTTACTAGGTTGACTGATATTCAATAGGCTATTTACTCTCAACCTTTGGATTCAAAGTTGCATAATCAAGAGAAAGTGGCTAGGCAGGAGTATGATAGAGTGACAAAGGCTAGGCTTAGTCTTTTGAAGCAGAAGATGAAAACCAACTGGGAAGCTTCAGTCTGGAGACCTGATGTAGTAATCAAGAAAATTCAACTTGATATATGTATCAGAGTGAAGAGTAAGCTTAGTCCTAAATGGAAGGATAGTGATCAACTTTGGTTTGCTGAGCTTACTAGATTGCTGGTTGATGTAATGAGTCTGCCTTAGCTGGTTTGGTTTCTCTTGGATTTTCGTTTGTTTGATGTAGGGGTTGGGTTTTGCTGAGGGTGTTTTTGTTGTTTTTGGCTGTATGCTTGTTTGTAGCTGGTGCTTATTTGCTATTTGGTAATAATATCTCTTACATTTTTAGCAAAAAAAAAAATCGGGCAAGGTTGTTTTCCTTTAGTCTTATACCCAGATAAGTTCCCATAAGCTGGATAATCGTTCATAGTACAAAAAAGCATGGCACGCAGAGTGAACATCTCATTAGCATACGCATCAAATACTAACACTCCTTCGTTCCACATCTTCTGTAAATCTTCAACAAGCGGCTGGAGGTATACATCTATGTCATTTCCAGGTTGTTTGGGCCCCAATATAAGAAGCGACGACATCATGTACTTGCGTTTCATGCACAACCAAGGAGGCAAGTTGTAAACCACTAAAACTACTGGCCATGTACTATGCCGCAAGCTGAGATTGCCAAAAGGGTTCATGCCATCCGTACATAATCCAAGCCTCAGATTCCTATCCTCATTACCAAATGACTTATGCACCCGGTTGATAGTTTTCCACTCAGGCAAATCAGCCGGATGCTTTAGCAGACCATCTTTCTTCCTACGATCTACATGCGACCTCAAATTCTTCGCATCTCCTTTAATTGAGAACATGCGCTTAAATCTAGGTATTATGGGTAGATACCACAACACCTTAGCTGGTGGTCCTTCACTACCTCCAGCTCCTTCACGCTTGTACCTCGACAATCCACAACGTGGACACTCATGTAAATGCTCATACTCATTACGATAAAGCACACAATCGTTAGGACAAGCATGTATCCGCTCGTACGCTAAACCGAAAGGCACATCAGCTTCTTAGCATAATAGTACGACTTTGGCAGTTCATTTCCATCAGGGAGCATATCAGCTATAACTTCCAGCAACGATGTAAAACTAGAGTCCGTCCAACCAGCGTTCGACTTAATGTTGAACAGTGTTACCACCGCGGAAAGTTTGGTGTACTTTGTACAACCTGGATACAACGGCTTTTCAGCAGCCTGAGACATAGACTCAAAAATACGAGGTCGTCTACACGACTGATCTTCAACCTCGTGTATCATCTCGTCTACCCGATCCCTATCGTCATCTCCAAATTCATCATCCAAATTCTCATCCCCTAACTCATCATCATCCTTCTTTTTTCTTCACATACATCATTCTTTACTCCAGAGCTTCCTATATACCTCCCCTGCTCACCATGCCAAACCCATACGTGGTATTGAGGCCTAAACCCACGGCGAAAGACATGCTCCCTAACCACATGTATACTACTAACCTTGCTCACATTTCTACAATCCAAACAAGGACAATAAAAGTCGACTGCTCCAGAGGATGTTTGATATTCTAATGCACTTTACAGAATTCCGAGACCCATTCACAAACTCAATCGATTCACGACTACCATACATCCAAGTACGATCCATCTCATTCAAGAAGACCACCTCTAATAATTAAACACAACATTCATTATAATGCATCAATCATTATTAAAGTAACATACACTCACATATTCAAATCACACACGTATACACAAGCTAAGATAGTGACATGTTCAATTGTATGCATGCAGCAAGGTCCTTATCACTCCAACCTAACCCATCCTTGGACGTCTAATCTCACTAGTGAATATATGCCAACTTTTCAATTCTAAGGAAAATCCGGCAGCATTTCCCTACAGTTCTCCAAGTACACAATGTAGATAATTGCTTATCTACATATGTACCCAGAGAACAATGTAGAGAAACGATTTCCTCAGAATTGAAAAGAAGACACACATTCACCACCTAAGTGAGATCAAACGTCCAAGAACAGTCCCAAACCGGGGACTATTCAAGACTTACTCCTAATGAGTAAGTCTTGAACGGGTATCTAGGCATATGATGATGATTCAAACAACTTGTAAATTTCATATATAGCTAAATCACATTGCGTTTTCATACAATCTCATATCAATAAAATATAATATACATTATAAAAAATACATATATACATCAATAAATTATCAACTTTGTCTACATGTTAAACTAGTTACCTCTTAACACCAACGACGAACAATGAAGAGAGAAGAGATAGTTGGACTTTAATCTGCCTTCCTAAGCCTCTTCTTCCTAGCATTAACAAAACCCACATTGCACATTAATCATTTAAATCAATTAAGAAAAACAAAAGTAACTTAAAAACATAATTAATTCATACCTAATTGACCACTCAAATGGTGGAGAAGAGAAGAGAAGAGAAGAGAATGGTAGTGGTGATGGTGGAGGTCGCGGTTGCACGTGGTGTGTGGCACGCAAGGTCGTGGTGGAGCACTGTTGGTGCGCAAGGTGGTGGGCAGCAGGGGCAGTGGAGTTAGGTCGCACAAACCCAGTGGTGGTGGGCAGTAGTGGTGGAGCAATGTGGTCGTGGTGGTGGAGGTGGGCAGCAATGTTAGGTCGCGCAAATTTCTCGTCGTAATTCTCTAAAGGAAGGAAAGAGGGAAATAGAATTGCTCGTAATTCTCTACTGTACATGCGCGCACTAATTTACAAAAAAAAAATTAACGTAGGGCTGCTTGTAAAAAAAGCGCAGCCCTACAAAGTAGAAGGGCTGCGCTTTTTTCACAAGTGCAGCCCTACTAAGTCAGAAGGGTTTTGCTTTTTTTACAAGCGCAACCCTACTAAGTGAAGGGTTGCGCTTTTCTTCAAAAGCATGGCCCTTGTGGTATGTAGGGCTACGCTTTTTTAAAAAATGCAGCCCTACAATATAGAAGGGCTGCGTTTTGAAGAAAGCGCAACCCTTCCTGCGCAGCCCTTCCTTTTTTACCCCTAGTGTGGTAAAGGCTCACAAGTGATCATCTGGGTCTTCGACCCCCTTGAATTTCGAGAAGTCACCCAATGCTACTTTTTTAGGGAGCTTTACTCTCATTTCAGGATAAATGATGTCATGGCCATGAGCCTGACTCTCAAGTGCAGGAATTAAATTGATCAATTCCTCGAGTTTTTCGAACCTCAAGTTTGTCTCGGACTTGATAGAAGGTGGTGGTGGTGGAGTGTCCTCCTCTTGACTTTCCTCGTTTGTCAATTACCCTCTCAATGCTGATCTCTTTGTCTTGTTCCTGAAGATGAGAGTTCATCATTTGAAGTTGAGCAATGATGGCAATGAGCTATTCTTTAGTGTCTCCTATTTCAGATGATAATTCAGAAGTCTCGGAGGATTCGTCTGAAAAGGTGAGGATGTGTTTGACTTGTCTGGGAGTAGGTTGACCTTGTATCCTCTCTGTCGGGTGTTCCCAAGTTGTAATTTCACGATCTGTCCTAAACAGAAATTGAATGGACCTCGTAAATTTTAAGAAATGAATTTCGAAATGAGGATGGAAATGAAGAAGTGGAGAAGTGGGAAATGAGAAATGAGAAATGGAAAATGAAAATTTGAAATGGAAAATAGAAATGGGAAATGATTTAGATGTGGTTATGCTGACATGGCCCTAAGAACATGCATATGCAGATATGGACCGGACTGGACAGGAATAGAATTTGAACTTGCAAGCAAACTAGGATCAACAAGATTGCCTATGGACTTAAGGAATACTAGATTCCCTATACTTAGGGAATGACCTTTAATAGTCCAAAGAGTCAAAATTTATAGTGTGGAGACTTAACTTATATAGTTGGAAAACCTGACTTTTATAGTACAAAGATTTGACTTTTATAGTTTGAAGACTTGAATAGGGTTCACATATAATGCAAACTAGACCTAGGAAACTTTTATAGTCAGAAGACTCAACTTTTATAGTACTAAGAAGCAATTTTTATAGTCCGAAAACTTGATTAGGGTTTACATATAATGCAACCTAGACCTAGGGAATTTTTATAGTCCTAATACTCAACTTTTATAGTCCGGAAACATGACTTTTATATTCTGAATACTTGACTTTCATAGTCCAAATACTTGACTAGGGTTCACATATAATGCAAACTAGACCTAGGAAATGATCTTATATTGTCCTAAGATTCGACTTTTATAGTCCGGAGATTTGAATTTTATAGTCCAAAGACTTGACTAGGATTCACATATAATGCAAATGCAAACTAGATCTAGAGTACTCTTATAGTCAAAAGACTCAACTTTTATAGTAGTAAGACTCAATTTTTATAGTCCGAACTCTTGACTAGGATTTATATATAATGCAAACTAGACCTAGGATATGAACTTGGCTTAAATCAACCTAAAATTTGGATTGGATTAGATTTAGACTTAAATTGGAATGGACTATAAATAAATTTGGACGACTAGACTTCACATAAAGATTCAAATGGGCCTAGATTTTGATATGAACTAGACTTATATGGATCTAAAATCGGCTCTAATGCTAGTGAATGAATGAATTCAAATTAAGATGGGCCTAGTCTGAATGCAACATGGACTTTGATGCATATGGACCTAGAATGAATGAAAATGAATTGTATTGAGTTGAATTAGATTGAAGGTGTTTGGATTAGAATTTTCGAAATTCGTTATTTTTGAAAAGGATCCCTTGTTTTTATCTTTTGCTAGGAAAAGATGATGGATTAATTTTGAAAATATATTTGTAAATGTCTTGTATGATGGTCTTTTGTAAATGCTTTTCGAAAAAGGTAGAATAGAAGAGGGCGTAAGATTGATCTTGAAAAATGTAAGTTTTTGAAATTGATTGAATATGATAAGGTAGGATTGATAGGGAAGACTAGGTAGAACAAATATCAGGGAGAATGTAGACATGCATGACAATTCAAACTCTACCATGACCTCTTTTCTAGATGCACTTTTTTAAGGACAGACTCGTCCTTGCATGAAAAGACTGATTTTTTTTTAAAATTAGGTGAGACCACTAGAATAACAATGCTTCTTACGCGAATGCAAACATATTAACATATGACTGAACATAGGGTCGACCACCACAACGACTAAATCGACGAAAAGCATGCGATACACAAACTCCATCATGCTCAGCATTGTCGTGCGCAGCAAACATTCATGCGTCTAGTGCGAGAGTGGTGCGCCAAGCGCAACTTAATGCTCTTGGCACACTACTTCTCCGACATGTTTTTCAGGGATTTAGGCGATGTTTTGGCCAATAAACGAACTTTTGTTTGTTTCTAGACGCGATTTTAGTACAACGTATGATAATGATAATTTGACAGGTTTATAACAGGCAAAATTGCAATCGTAGGCAAATGTCATATAACATAGATGCAAAAGTTCCAACCTAAAGTTTAGTTCTATGTTTGAAACTATGGTCAGTAGGGGTGTGCACAAACCGGTCCCGATCGGAATTTGGACTAGATCGGACTAGAATTTGGACTGAACCGGACCGGGTAAGAGATTCATGTCCGGTCCCTAGTCCGCCGAATATCAGGATTCCGGTCAACCGATCTGGTCCGGTCCTAACCCATAAAATTCCAGTCTAGACCGGTTGGACCGTAATTTCTATTATTTTAGTAAAAAAAAGTATACATGTTAAAAAAAATTAAAAGGTAGAAAGTTAGAAATTAAAAAACCTACTATTTATTCTTTTAGGATTATTGTTATCAAAATTATTAATTTTTAATGTATATAATTTATAAATATACTTAAATAAAATAAAAAAGATTTTTTTTGGAAAAGTAAAAATTTCGGTCAATGAGGTCCAGAACCGGACCGAATCGGAATTTTCCCGGTCCGATCTCGGTCCAAGAAAATCCTGGATTTCGGTCCGCGCTGGTGTACACCTGTAATGGCCGGGTTTAGGCTAAGGCTGAAAAGGGTCATGGATTAAGAGATTGATCACATGTTTCGTACATCTACTTAAAGTGGTGGCCACGTGTAAGATGCACTCCAGTTCTCAAGTGAGGAACAAGAGAACAATGTCATGGTTTGGTAGGTTACTTATAAATAAGATCCAACACTATCGTTAAGAAAGCTTTTTGGAAGGACAAAGCACAAATCCCCCGGGGTGATCTCACGCATATAGAACATGCGCCAATGAGGTATGGTAGATTGTTCTTATAGTGGCATAAATAATAGACATGTATATTCAAAATTGTAATGTCATTCTAAAGCATAAAAAAGAGTATGAATCGCATTTTTCGAGTTTTACTCACTCATTTAAAAAATTAATTTTTCTTTAAATCCTCCCTAGTGGAGTCGCCAAATTGTAGGCGTGATTATATTTCGCCTACGCAGGATGAGCGCGTATTTAATTTGACTAACCCATTGTAAGGTTTTATTGAAAATTATTTTGAATTTACCAAAAAGTATTTAAAGGAAACTTATAAACCTAATTGGTATTTTTGGGAACTGTAAGGGTAAATTAGCGACTTACCCAATGTATATTTTCCCGTCCAGATTCCATAAATGGCCAATGAACCAAAGATTGAGTTTGTGGGTGAGGACACGAACACGGTCAGAAACCTTGTCGCCCATCGCTGACATGTACTTAATATCAATTCATGCCAATTTTTATGTAAGAGAACAACTGTAAAATATATCCATGCACCATAAAAATATCTAGTGTAGGTTCATAAAAGACTATTGTTAGTGATATGTTATTAAGCAATCAAATTACAGGTAACCTAACAGGTTGTACAAATTAATCTGATCATTGTTAGAACAGTTTTTTAATTCTTTGATTAGTAAAAATAATATGTGGGTGATCAGAATCATGCATAGAACAATCAGGAAAACATATATATAATAATATATAAAAGTAAATAAAAGGAAATAAGGATTAGAATATACAATAGAACAATTTATATTAAAGATCTACATTAGTAAAGAAACGGTTATTAAATTCAATATAAAAATAGAAAGGACTCGTGGCTTGGCTTTGCGAGATTGACAACTTTCGGGATGAGCAATCGTGGAGCCTGAAATTATGAATGTGTATATATGTCTTGAAAAATATGTGTTTGTAGATATGAATATATGAGTTTTTGTGCGCCTGACGCGACATGCCCAATAGAAAGAGTACACGTGGTACGCGCTTTTAAAAAGATACAAAAGAAAAATGCACGTCATGTAGAGGAATGTGCCAAGCGCACACCTCTGTATGATATGTAATGCCACGTGTCAGGTGTAGATTGGTACATTTGGTACGGGTGCATCAAGTGCACCGCCTTATTATTTTGACACACTTTGCTTGATAGATCTTTATGAAACGTGTTTGAAAGATTTTTTTAAATCTTTTAACTCCAAAAATCTGATTTTACGGGAAGAAAATCCAATTTTTAATTATGAAAATATACTTAAAAATATTTAATTAATTAATTATCATGAATAATTAATTGATGGGCTTTTCAAAAAAATTGGGCTTAAAATACAATTAGTTATTAGTAATAATTAATTGGGCTTAATATATGACTTTAATACTTTTCAAAATAGTTTTGGGATGACTTTTGTAATATCCCAGATTTTTAAAAGCATTTACTAAAGGATGGTTATATTCATTAAGTTAATTATGTTTCGAATATTATTACCTTATTTGAGTTGCACTACAAATTTTTATTTGTAGTGTGTGTAATATATTTGTTATATGAATTGTATGAAGTTAGTATCATTAGATGTATTTTGGGTTTTGTGGATCCCAGACTTGTGTAGTATTATATGCGTAAAAACAAAAATAATGTTTTGTTCTTATAACCCGTACTCAGTTTCCTTGCAATTGATAAGACCCCCCAACTCCCAATACTTTTTTTCTTCTCTTTCTATACTTTTTCTCTTGCTTCTCTCTAGAAGTCTGTCAATCTCACTAAAAGTAAGTTCACGGATACCCAAGAACCAAAATACATTCCTCTTTCTTCTAGATAAAATAGGAGCTCAACTTTTAACACCACTTTCCAAACACCTAGAGCTAGTATAATAGGGATCAGGTTGTTTTGCTTAATGACATACCAAAGTTCATGGGAGAACGACAGTTGGAAGCCATTCGCTAATCTGCACGGTTAACCCATACAAAGTCGGTAAGTCTCACAAATTCCTCAAGATTTTTGTACTCTATTTAAACTACCTCAAGGGTTGATTAGCTTCCATCCAAGATCCTCCTTTTCCATCATAACTCTCTCACCTACAAAGATCTAGAGACGTCCTAAAAGCCAGACCTAAGACAGCAAAAAAACAAAGACCATGCACTCACCAAATTAAAACCAAAACCCACAAACACAACCACGACCAAACCCACAACGATTAACTCTACCCATGATGGGTATCTTGATACAACCCCGCCCAACCACAAATATATACCCTACCTAAACCGGAACCCTGTAGCAGTTGGTGTTTTTTGTGATATGATACAACCGCCTATTCAAGAAGTACGAGCATTAGTGGAAGCCAACTGGGAAACTCGAGGGCCGATACACATCACTACAATGAGTTGCTACTACATTTTTGAATGCATGCACCACCATGACCGAGAGGCACTGTTACTTTAACACACAATAGTGATGAAAGGGAAAATCATCAGGCCTACTTCAGAATACCAAGTCCCAGCTAATATAACTTTTAACATGGCTAGGATTGGGTCCGAATCCATGACCTCCCCTGGAAATACTTAGATGCAGAATGGACCATCCGAACATTGAGTCATGTTGGGTTTGTTGATACCATTGACTACCAAGGCCTTGTCCTTCCCTTCCATCCCTATCTTAGGGCCCAACTCGTCATCAACCTTTCCCAACCCGTCATACCCGGATGTTACCTCCTACTAAAAGATTATAGAGTGATGGGTGTTTTTTAGGTATGAGGGTGTCTACAAGTTTTGCAAGGAGTGCGGGAGTGTGAGGAACCATACAGGGCAGTGTAGCCTATCGGCTTTAGAAGCCCGTCGTCTCGTAAGCCATAGAATGCAATGGTTTGAGGAAGGAGGGATGACGGTCTTAGGGGTATTGGCAGTACGCAACTCTATACCAACCTAATTAGGGGACTAAATGAGCGTTACTACAACCGCAATACTAGGGTAGATCTAAAAGAGGGACTACCAAACCTTAATCAGTCGCAACATGACCCATACATCTTCCTGTATCAGCGTGATAACGGATCTAACCCGCCTTCATCATCCCCATCACACTCCTCGAATTTTGGGGCCTAGATAGGAAACTTTTTTGGGGCATCAATTGGAAGGCAATCTCAGAGCAACTGTCACATCTGGACGCCCAAATACGGACACCCCAACAAGCAAATCATTATATGCACAATCGACAACATCTTCTCCTTGAAGCAAACATTGGGCACACTTATTAGCAGCAACAAATGAAAGAAAAATCGATCCAATAGGAGATATACCGTCAAAATTCCTTTATGGCCGAATAAAACAAAGGAAACAACGCAATCAAATATATATGCTAAAGAATGCAGAAGGGGAAAGGGTGGACAATCCCTCGGATATCGAGGACATCATTCTAAGCCACTTTAAAAACATATATAATAACAACCAGAATCCAGACATGAACAACACAAATCAACTATCCGAAAACATCGATCTGGTAATTTGAGAACTTCATCTACCAGAGATAATTTGATGGGGAAAAGTCATCGTTGTTAGCTCCCTTCACTACTCAACAAATTCATGCAGCAATGACGGACATCGACGAGAACAAATCTCCGGGTACATATGGTTTCTCATCAGCTTTCTTCCATACTCGTTGGGATAGGATTAGAGGTAATGTTGTTCAGGCGGTGAATCAATTCTTTACTACAGGTTTTCTGTTAAAGGAATAGAACCAAACTCTTCTATTTTTAATTCTAGAGCTTTATCCACTAGAGGAAGTTAACCATCTCAGACCAATAAGTCTCTGCAATATTATCTATAAGTGTGCCGCAAAGTGTATGGTCAATAGGATGAAACCTCTTCTTCCCAATCTCATTTCCGACTATCGGAAGGCTTCGTCTCGGGTTATCATATGGATGAAAATATTTTAGTAAGTAACGAACTCCTTCACGTCATAAACAAGCAAAGAGGGCAACATCGACACCTGGCCGCTCTAAAGTTATATATGAACAAAGGTTACGATTGGGTTAGCTGGCTTTTCATTCTGAAATTCTGACAGCTTATGGTTTTCCACCCCACTGGGTCCAACTTATACAAGAATATCTCAACGGTATCATATAGGATCATGACAAACGGTTCAGCGTCGAAGCACTTCACCCTACGTCGTGGCCTGCGACAAGGAGACCCATTATCACCCTATCTTTTCTTATTCTGTATGGATATCCTATCAAGGATGGCAACTCGAGCAACGGATATTAAATTATTTCAAGGCATCCAGGTTAGACGAAGCGGCCTAAAGATCTCTCATCTCTTCTTTGCAGATCATGTCCTTTTCTTTTTCAAAGCCAGCTTTTTATCATGTGAAACACTCAATAACCTCATCAAACGGTTTTGCGTAATATCATGTCATATCTTAAATTTGCAGACAAATCATTTGTCAAATTTAGCCATAACATCAAAGATGAGAAACATACCTCTTATAAAACTAGTCTACGAATGGATTCAAAACTAAATATGGGCCAATATTTGGGTGTTTCGGTCGATATTCAATACAGAAAGGTTACGCAGCAATTCACATATGTCCTTGACTCTATCTCCAAAAAGATATCTTCGTGCAGCCAATGTCCCCTATTCCAAACTAGCAAATTAATCATCATCAACTCAATTTTGGTAGCTTCACTAAACCATATCTTGGCCATTTTTAAGATTCCAACCACGATCACCAATAAGATTGATGCTCTGTTGGCTAGATTCTTTTGGGGGACCACAACCACAAAGGTATACACTGGCGAAAAAAGGAAACTATACAACTTCCAAAAGGCGTGGTTGGTTCGGGTACTCGTAATGTGGAGGCGTGCAATCAATCGCTCCTAATGAAAAAAGTATGGCGTATTCACAATAACCCGTAACTCCTGTTGGCCAAAGTCGTCTCCGACCAACGTACCAACCCTTCCACAATATTCAACTCCGGACACAATAAATCATCGGGGACCAAAGGGTTAATATAGGCCAAAAATCTCTTACTTTCTAACTACGCATGGAAAGTAGGGAATGGGCATAATATTATCGGTGCCAACCATCATTGGTTACAGGGGGATATCCCACTTTCCAAGGATAGCACCCCGTTATGCACAATAAGCAACTCAATAGTAGCAGATTTCATACTCCCAACACAGCAATAGAACATCCAAGATATACATCAAACTTTCACTTCTATTAATGCTCGGATAATTACAAGCATGAAACTTCCACGAAACGGAAATACAAGAGACGTGTTCTACTGGAAATTGAACAAATCAGGACAATATACTACCAAATTTGTTTCCTATGTTGCAATGCAACAACAGCAAAAAGAAATATATAGCATGACACCTCCAAGAACCATGAAGTTCTTTCGTGTGATTTGGAGTCGAACATCATGCTCAAGTGGAAACTAGGGCGCAACAGCCTGGCAACGAAGAGCAACATGTCCCACCATTATAAATCTGATTCGAACCAATGCCCCATATGTAACTTAGCTACGGAGGATCTCCAACACCTTTTCTGATTATGTGGTATGGCACACATTGCCTAGACAAATTGCGATCTTCAAATTGACCCATGCCTAGATAGCCACATCCAATTCAGAGAATGGCTTGTCAGTTGGGTCCTTTACTTTCGCAAGGAAGACGGCCCTAAGGGAGGGCGTCTGCCACTTTTTTTAGGAAAGTTATGGAGTCTATAGAGAACCAGGAATGACCAAATCTTTCGTCGTCAACAGGATAACTTGGAACGATTTCATCACCGAGTCCAAGAAGATCATCAACAACATACTATTTTTAACCAGCACCGAATGATCGAGGAAAACCCTCCCTCCCCTTCCAATCCTCCGGGTTTTTTAGTGGCCAATAACATCAACATCCAAAAACACGACAAAGCTCAGGTAACTATTCAAACGAATGGCTCTTGGCAGAAACAGACAAAGTTAGGATGTGCAGCTTGGGTGATTAAACAACCAACAAGTACGCATGGAAAGGGCCAAGGGTCAATTTCACAGGGAGACTCAGCCCTCTTAATGGAAGCTGGAGCTTGTCTAATGGCGGTTGAGTGGGCTACACAGTAACAATTGCAATGTATCATTCTACACACAGACTCAACAAACCTGGTCCGGTTCTTGAACTACAAAGAGGTTCCAGATTTCCACGTCAAATGCACGATCAATGATATTAAAAAACTAGCTACAGACCTTGAATGGTGCCAAGTTATCAAAGTTTCCCGCGATGGAGTCAAACAAGTTCACGACTTGGCTCGACTATGCAGCAGCAATAAGGTCTCGTTTACAAATTTGTAATTTAGTACGTTTTTTGCGATGTCAAAAAAACAAAAAAAAAAAACCTCCAAACCCCCACTCCTTCCCATGGCTTCTCTCTGTCACTCAAAAATCCAAAAACCCCTGTTCTCTCTATTTCTCTCGCACGTCCTCTCACCTCGCCTAAATTCTCTAGCCATCATGGCCGAGTTTGTCGCGATCGGTGGTTTACTACTGTCGCCGCAGGCTAGCAGCGCTACTCTTTGCTATCTGTTTCACTCTCCTCTGTTTTCTGCTGCGTGTTGTTGTTATTGTGTCTGTGTTGCTCCCGACACTGTCGTGCGGTGCTACTGTCGTAACTGTTATGCAGTGTTACCGCTCTGTCGTGACCCATCTTGAGGTGCCACACTTCACCTCTTCATCTCCTTTCTTTCTGTCAAGTTATGTCTCTTAATTAATTGAATAGTTTTAAGTTGAATTGAATCTGAATGATTGGATTTCATTAGCTAATCCTATTTTTGTTGTGTGTGCAATTGGCTTGAATGATATAGCTCATAATATTATCATTGATATATACATGTTGAGTTATAAACTTTGATTATGGATCATACTGATGAGAGAATCAAAATATGACTAATGCATGTCCAAATTGTTATTTGATTTAGGTTTACATTATCTGATTTAAATGATTGGGAAGTTACAAGATGGTATTAGAGCAACCCTGCGATCTTGTGTTGTGTAGCCACCTAGCGGTGGTAAAAGATCATTGGAATTAACCGGAATTCGTTTTGGGCAATTAGAGGTAAGATATGAGTTGAGAGAGTTTTTTTTATTATTCATTTGGGATATAATCATTTGGATTATAAAAGTATTTTGGAAAATTAGAGTTATGAGTTGAGTATTGTGTGAAATATCGTTTAAAGGAGGAGATTATTGGAGTTTTGTTTCTAATTTGGGTTATTAGCAGCTAAGAATTGAGCAATGGATTATGGAGATCAAGTTTGGTCTTAATGAATTAGAATTTCTTTTGTTAGACCTTGGGGATTGTTTTGTTTTGCCATTGATATTGATTTTGATCTACTTGTCTGATTATTTTTCAAATGTCAAACTCTTATATCTTTATGGTATAACCCCATTTCATAGATGTTCATTTCAAAGTTCATGGACGAACTCTTTTTTTTTAAGGGTGGTGTAATGTAATGCTTGGTATGTTTCCATGATTGCTATAACTCAAATCATGATTGTATTTCATGTTGTACAGGGTAATTGTACATAACTTCTATTTATTAGATTAAAGTGTGATGTTCATAAAAATTTTATAGTTTGAATAGTCTATAAGGATTTCATCAAATGAGTTTTACTTTAAATGAGGTAATTGGAATCTAATGTCAGCAAGTTTGCCCCTTTTGCTCCTCAATTTCGCAAATCGAGTTGAAGTATAGTTTCAAAAGATGATGACATAATGGAGGCTGGACATCTAATATCTTGGCATCTTGAGATTTTTTTTTTGTTTATTTAAATGGATTGGGGATATAAGTGTGACACTTTCTCTTGATTACATGTTTAATTGAGTGTGATTTATAAAATTGTTTTACTTATTAGTGTTTCAAATGTTTGATTCCGAGTTTCGGGGACGAAACTTCTTATACGGGTGGTAGAGTATAACATTCCAGATTTTTAAAAGCGTTTACTAAATGCTTATCATATTTATTAAGTTAATTATGTTTCGAATATTCTTACTTTATTTAAGTTGGACTACGAATTTTTATTTGTCGCGTATGTAATATACTTGTTATATTAATTTTATGAAGTTGGTATTATTAAATGTATTTTGAGTTTTATGGATCAAAAACTTGTTCAGTATTATTTGCCAAAAAACGTAACTAATATTTTGTTCTCATGTAGTCAGTTTTCTTGCCACTGATAAAAACCCCAAACCCCCACTCCTTCTCGTGGCTTCTCTCTGTCACTCAAAAACCAAAAAAAAAAAAACCCTTGTTCTCTCTCTATCTCTCGCACGTCCTCTCACCTCATCTGAATTCTCTAGCCACCATGGCCGAGTTTGCTGCGGTCGGCGGTGCACTGCTGCCGCCGCAGGCTAGCGACGCTGGCCTCCGGTGTCTGTTTCTCTCTCCTCTGTTTTCTACTGCGTGTTGCTGCTGTTGTGTTAGTGTTGCTGCCGACACTATCGTGTAATGTTGTCGCTCTATCGTGACCCATCTTGAGGTGCCAAACTTCACCTCTTCATCTCCTTTCTTTCTCTCAAGTTATGTTGCTCAATTAATTGAACAGATTTAAGCTGAATTGAATCTGAATGATTGGATTTCATTAGCTAATCGATTTTTGTTGTGCATGCAATTGGCTTGAATGATATAGCTCATAATATTATCATTGATATATGCATGTTGAGTTATAAACTTTTATTATGAATCATACTGATGGGAGAATCAAAATATGACTAATGCATGTCCGAATTGTTATGCTTAAAGACTATGATTATACTACAATTGATATTGGATATATATATATATATATATATATATATATATATATATATATATATATATATATATATATATATATATATAAGAATTACAGTGAAAGGTAAATGAGTTTGGATGATCATATTATAATTCTTAATTTTCAGATTAGTAGTAAGTAAAGAATCAAATGAAGTAGTTTCATAACTGTAGTATTACTTAGCTACTAATTTAAAAGATTGAAATCTCTAATTATATTACAGTTTGAGAATAAAGTATATTACTTACAGTTTGTGAAAATATGCCTTGAATCGTTATATTACAAGCTATCTAGGATTTGGCGATTCGCGTTCTTCAGCACGACTCGCGGCAAAATCATCGAGAGCTGACCGCGACTCGCTGCCAGTTCCGCGGCTCACGGCCAGTTCCGCGACGGGTGTAGTTCGACGCATATTTTCATTAATTGTTATTAGACGGGTTAAATTCCTATTTACCCTAATGTCGTTTATTCGACTAAGATAGCCTATATAACATCTGTAACTCTGTATTCCTCACATCATTATCAATAAAATATTCTCTCTCTGCCGTGGACGTAGCCAAATTGGTGAACAACGTAATTCTGTTGTCTGTTTTTATTGCTTTTGAATTCGTTATTTGTTTCTCTCTCACATCCGTTATAATATATATATATATATATATATATATATATATATATATATATATATATATATATATATATATATATATATATATATATATATATAGTATATATATATAAGAATTAGAGTGAATGGTAGATGAGTTTGGATTGATCATATTATAATTCGTAATTTTCAGATTAGTAGTAAGTAAAGAATCAAATGAAGCAGTTTCAAAACTGTATTATTACTTAGCTACTAATTTAAAAGATTGAAATCTCTAATTATATTACAGTTTGAGAATAAAGTATATTACTTACATTATTAATAGGAAAAGTGGAATCTAATAATCCCACCTTTGCCACTTTTTCTGAAAGCAATCCAACCTTTTCGAAATCTGGGAACAATCCCATCTTGTACCCCCATCTTCTTAAAACATATACCTTTTCCAGGTAACCTGAATAAAAGGTTAACCCTTTTCTTTTCCCTCCTTTTTCTCACTTAACTCTGTCTTCCTCAAGGAGTTAACTCCATTAAAATTTCGAAAGAGAAATTGAGGGAAATACGTACTGAAATTCATTGAAGGTGGAATTTTTTTCAAAATAATTGTGGAATTTCAGTGTGTTTGAGGTAAGTTTGTGAACCCTAATTTATCTGTGTTGAATTATTGAACCCTAATTTGCGAAAAAAAACCCCTTTTTGATTATCAAATTATTATGGAAAGTGTTAGTCTTAAACTATGTCATGGTGGTTCATTTAAGAAAAGGAAAAATGATGTTTGGGTGTATATGGGTGGTATGTGTAGGACATTTGCAGTTGACCCAGATGAATTATGTTGATTTTATCTAAAAGAATTAGTTGCTAAATGTGGTGCATATACTGATTTGTACAAGATTTATTATTTGATGTCTGGTCTTGATTTTGTGTCTGGATTGAGGAGTGTGTATGATGACAATGAAGTGAGAACAATGGGTGAGCTTGTTTTGAAAATCAGATGCATTGATTTGTATGTTGTTCATGATGGGTATGAACTTGGCTTTTTTATCCCAGTCCAACACTTACAAACTGGATCCATAACCCAACCCATGACTAGTCCAGTTGGAAAATAAACTGAGCCGAAAAGACCAAAAAACTGACTCCAAGAAGGTTAGTAGTGTCAACCCAAGAATCTTGTTTGATATCAAACAAGCTAGATGCTTAAGCTGGTCCCTAATAATACTGTCCCTGAACAAGACCCGACCCCCCCCCCCCCAAAAAGCATAAAAAACAAACCACATCAACATCTAAATCTTGCAATCAACCTTGTAACCCTGCCCTTTCCAACCCAATTATCTCATAAACCCCTACTGAAGCTAAACAACACCAAAAACATCCCAGATCACATTTGAGGATAACTTAGTGAGATCTAGTGTTCCTAAGGATTATGACTAGGAAGATAACAAACCTGACAATCCAATTTCCTTAAGTAAGATGTATGATGCATACCACAATGGTGATGAGGGGGGTGAGGACAGTGAGGGTGGGGAACAAAAAGACCCAGATTTTCAGTTGGATGAAACTGAAGAGTACAATGAAAATGTGTATGAAGACCAAGAACTACGAGATCATCCCTTTCATTCATTCTGGGGTGAGGATCGTACCATTCGAACCTTTTTTTTCATGCTTTCCCAAAGGTCTGGAGAAAGCTGCAATCAATAGGATTTCCCTAATCCTCCCTTCCCGAAAGGAAGAACAAACATTTGTTTTATTATACCACGATAGGATCCATTTAATAAAGGATCATGTGTTTTTTGCAAATATTCCTTTTTAGTTTTATCATTGCATAATCTAGTATTTTTTATCAAGTACATGTATATGAAAAAGTCCTTTGTCTAGAAATGTAATTCTATTAGCAAATTCATTGCTTAAGCTGTTTTTTTTTTTTTTTTGTTCATTCGTATAAATCCAATAATTGTATAGTTCATGGTGATTATGTAGATGAGGATGGGGAATCTGATGAAGAAGAAGATTTGAAATATTTGAGAGAGCCTCTGGTTCAAGAAGGGCTTGATACAAGTGATGATGAACAGAGGGTAGCTAGGGATAGAGTAAAAGGTTTTAATTGTGGTATTATAGAACTTGCACATAAACTGCAAGTAGAGGCAGCTCAGGGAAAACTTGCTGCAAAACGGAGGGAAGAAGGGTCAACTTTAGATGTTAGGAAGGTGGGAAACAATGTTTCTGAGTATGATGACTCTGAGGTAGAAATACATATACCTCCACCCAGTGGCGGATTTAGCTACCACCACCATGGTGCACGTGCACCAGCAATAAAAAAAAAGAAAAAAAATTACTTTTCTCACGCACGAAAATGTCACGGTTATTTTTCCACATCTCAACTCTTCTCAAACCTCAGTTCTCCCTTTCCCTCTCATAAAATCTCAGTCCTTTCTTCCTCCCGTCATCAGGATTCCGGCCTCACCGGCGGCGTCGACGCGCGAACTTAAAGAGAAATCGGTCAAAGTGACTCGGAGTCTCGGGGCTGTAAGCTGTAAGCATTTGCGTGGTTGCTTCTGCAGTTCTGCTTCGTATCCAGTGGCGAAGTGACCCGCCGACCTGCAGAATCAGTCGGAATTAGTGTACGACAGTGGTTGATTTCTTGTTCTGGATGAGTGTCGAAGTCTCAGAGGTACATTGTACATCTTAATATTTTCAACTTGCTTGATTTCTTGTTTTACTTTATAGATTAGGATTTATGAATTTATGAGAATTGGAAAATAAATTGCAATTTCACTTGTTATGGGTGTTTATATATATCAAATTATATAATTTAGAATTCTATAAATGTGGATTTTATTGTTGTATTTTGATTTGAGTGTTATTAGTGTTTGAAAAGAGAAATGACATTATATTTGAATTGAGTGTTATCATTGTTAATGTTGATTTTGTTGATTATAGTTTATGGTCTATGGTAAATTGGCAAAAGTTTCATTTGGTGAGATACATCTTTATTTAGTTCAATTGTTATTTGATTTTCATATTTGATATGAAGAGAAAACGTACTCGAAACAAAATGCAAAATATTGCTAGTTTCTTCACTAAGAAAAATCAAACTCCAAATTCTCCTCCACATTCAACACAAAATGAACAAATTTTGTCTCCTCAACTAGCAAGCGAACAACATTCCTCTCGATCCATCATACAATTCAATTCAAAATGCTCCTCAAAATTCTTATGAAAATTCCCCTCATAATTGGATATTTGGTTTTTCTAGTACTATTTGGATGTATTTTGTATAATTATTGATTATATATTTATTTTCTTTTCGATTGAAATTTAGTTTGGAATATTTTTTATCAAAAAATATTTTTGTTTAGTGAACGGCACTAGTAGAATAAATGCTATTTTCTGCGGTCAAAAAGTGGCCTTTTGCTGCGGTTTTGGGCGCGCAGCAATTAAGAGGGCAGCAATAGGTAATAATTATATTGCTGCGGTTTAAAACCGCAGCAATATTTGAACATATTGCTGCGGTTTTGAGCAAAAATCGCAGCAATATATTTAAAAAAAAAATAACGTGCAACATATTGCTGTGGTTTTTGCTCAAAACCGCAGCAATATGTCCTGGTACAAGTAAAAAAAATTTTTTTTTTGCCATTTCTCAATTAAATTTGAAAAATTAAAAAGCAAATTGAATATGAAATAACATATGTATGGTGGCTTATCCTTTGGTTAGGCTTACTGAACTTAACTACCATAAATCAGACTGCTTTTTATTAAATTTAATGAAAATTTACAAAAAAAAAAAAATCCTAAAACAAAATCTACCAACAGATTAAAAAACGAAAAAAAAAGCCAAAAAAAAAATTGAAAACAAGGAAACGAAAAAACAAAACAGATTACACGGTTTACACCATCGATCTGAACTAACACTGATCGAATTCGTTAAAAAAAAAAATCGAATTAGCTGAAACACTGATCTGAACTAACAAGTAACGCAGTTCCAATGTAATTGATGCAAATTACACCACCGTTTTCAGTCAAACCAACTCAAAAGAGTAAAATCACATTGCGAAACGAAAAACAAAAATGAAAACAAAACAGATATGCTCTGCTCTGAACCGCCGACGAAGTAAAATCACATTTCAGTCAGATCTGCTCGTTGCGAGGGTGGAGAACGACGAACGATGGAGTTGTCATTGATCTGAACTGCCGACGAACAAAAACCGGCCGACGAAGAAAAATTGGCCGACGAAGAAACCCACGCTGACGAAAAAAACCACGACCGACTGCCGAAGAAACCACGACCGTTGGTGATGATTAAGAGGAGAAGAGAGGCGAAGAATTGAGAGGAGAAGAGAGGCGAAAAATTGAGAGGAGAGACGGGCGGGCGTGAGAAGAGAGAGAGAGGAGAGAGGGGCGTGAAATGAAGAGGAGAGAGGGGCGGGCGTGAAATGAGAGAGAGGGGGGCGTGAAATGAGGAGCTGAAGGTTTCATTTAGGGTTTGGTGGGAGATAATATTATTATATAATATTAGGTTTTTATATTGCTGCAGTTTTTTCAAGAAACCGCAGCAATATAGCTGGTCAAATAGTCAACTATTTTCAAAAAAAATTCTGCTTACACTATGTTGCTGCGGTTTTAAGCGAAAACCGCAGCAATATCTTTATTTCATATTTTACTTTTTTTTTACGTGATATATTGCGGCTTATCGCTAAAACCGCAGCAATATCACCGCAGCAAATAGCATTTATTCTACTAATGCGGTAATTGATAGTGTACCACCATTAGAAAATTCCTGGATCCGCCACTGCCTCCACCAAGTGATGAGGATGAATCTTTGGCAGTAAGAAGAGCTAAAAGAGGGTTGTTAGTAGGGAGGGATACTGATTTTGCTAAGTTCCAATGAGATGTAGGACAGAGGTTTACTTCTAGGGCAGAATTTAAACAAGTTGTAGCTAAGTTTGCTGTTTTTCATGGGAGAAATTTATGTATTGTTGTTGGTAATTTAAAAAGGCAGCCAAGAATTGGTGTCAAGTGCAGTCAGGGGTGCCTTTTTTGGTTGTATGCTTCTTGGGATTCCAGGAGAAGGTCTTTTGTGCGTGGTCAAGAGAGTGATGAATGAGCACACATGCCTTAGAAACATGGAGAAGAACAAACAGCTCAAATCTACATGGTTGGCTCATCAACTGTTAGATGTATTCAAGGCCAGACCTCATTAGCCTGCTAAGGAAATAGTAGAAACTGTTAGGAGAACACATAGAGTGATAGTGAAGAAGGATTTTGCATATAAAGTCAAGTACTATGCACACAAGAAGCTGCATGGATCTATGAGAGATCACTATGGGAAGGTTGGGAGGTATCTTAAAGCAATAAAGAAGGCTTGTCCACACACTGATGTGGATTTAGTGACTTACAGGAACAATAACAAAAGGACCCCTTGTTTTTCAGAGATTGTATATGCTTTGATGATGTTAGAAAGGGCTGGAAGGAAGTTTGTAGGAATATAATTTGTGTGGATGCTTGCTTCTTGAAAACATTTTTGGGGGGGCAACTGATGTCGGTTGTGTGTGGAGATAGCAATGATCAGATGTACCCCATTGCATGGGCTGTGGTGGAAGGGGAAAACAATGATTCATGGGAGTGGTTTATGTTAAACCTGAAGAAGAGCTTGAACCTCGGTGATGGTGTTGGATATATAATTGTGCCAGATGAACATCAGGTATGCATTTATTGATCATTTGCATTTGAATACTTTTCGTTTGTTGCACTTAGTAATTAGTGATTGAATTATGTAAATTTTACAATCCATTTTAAGGGGGGTGGCAAAGGTACTTTCAAGTGTTGAGCACAAGCATTGTGCAAGGCACATATTTGCACACTGGCACAAGAATTACAAAGGAGATGATTACAAATTGATGTTTTGGAACTGTGCTAAGGCATACAGTGAAGTAGACTACAATGATGCTTTAGATGTGCTAGCAAAAGCTGATCCACTTGCTGCTGAGGCATCCAAATCAAATAACCCTGATGTGTTTTGTAGAGCATTCTTGAACAGAGAGGTACCTTCTGATGTTATTACAAGCAATATGATAGAGACATTCAATGGATACAGAATCAATGCAAGGGCCAAACACTTGATTCATATGTTGCAAGATATCAGGGCAGCCCTTATAAAGAGGTTGGTTATAAAGAGGGAAGAAATGCTGAAATAGACCACAACTTTATGCCCTAGGATAGAAATAAATTGATGAAGGAGAAAGAGGAAGCTGAAAAATGTGATGTAATTCCATCTACACAGAGTTTGTTCCAAGTTAGTTATTACTTGGACACTCTGACAATTGACTTGATTGGGAGGAATTGCACATGTAGAAAGTGGGATATGATTGGCCTCCTCTGCTGCCATGTTATTGTAGCAATCTGCTTCATTCACAAAAATGCTGAAGATTATGTTCATCCATCCTGCAACAAAGAGGCTTACATCAAAGCTTATGCAGGCTATATCCCACCAATAGAGGGTGAAAGGCACTGGCCTAGAATTCAATTTGATCTTGACCCACCACCAATAAAAGTGGGGCCAGGAAGACCAGAGAAAATACCCTTTTAAAGATCCCAAAAGGCCAGACAAGCTCACTAAGCATGGCATGGAGATGACTTGTAGTATGTGCAAGTGTAAAAGCCACAACAAAAGAGGTCGCCCCTCCCCTGCAGCTGTTGCAATCACTTCATAGGAACCTCCTGCAAAGAAACCAAAAGGCAGACCTAGAGCTACCCATACCATCACATCACAAGAACAACAACCAATATCCCATATCTCTGCCCATCGCACAGCTATTGCAAAACCCTTTAGACTGGGAAGAGGGGGAATAGTGGTCAGCAGAGGTAGTTCTAGCACCAGTGTAAGGGGAGGAAGAGGTGGGAGGACTCGGAGGGTAGCTGTAAGGGGAGGAAGAAATGGAGCCATGGATGGGGAAGCAAACAAAAGTGGAGAAAAAGGGGGTGGCAGAAGAGGATCTAGCGGTGGCAAAAGGGGATCTAGGGGTGGCAGAGCTCAACTACCTCAACATTGATGATGGAAGTACCATGACTAATGTAAGTGTTTTATGTTATCTTAGGTTAATTATGGGAATGTGGTGGATATACTGATTTTTACAAGCATACCTCAAGCTGATTTTTTTGTATAATGCATGTTCCAGGAAGCAGTGGTTCTCAAGATGTTACTGCCATCACCAACACTTACTCTTTCACATTCAGTCAAGGATCAACAAGCCACAATTGTTAGTAGGGGATTATGGTTAATGTAGTGTGCTTTACTTAGTTATATGCCCTAATTTAGGTGATTGAACAATGTAGTGTGCTTTACTTAGTTATATGCCCTAATTTAGAGTGAACAATGTTATGTATGTGTTGGTTTGCTATTGTTATTGTAATATTGAATCCTTAATTTTGTTGCTTTAAATGACAAAAATCAACATCTATTACGTCAATTATATCATATAACTACTTCAAACACAACTTGACAGTTTTTGTGCAATTGTAAAGCAGCGAATAGAACACCCGCAAATGCACATCACTTCAATAGTTGATGATATTAATAGAGGAGTGCAAATTTTTCATATCCGCTAAAATGCAGCATTCAACACCAAAAAAACTACTCTACTGCTGCATCTAATACCCACTGATCTTTGCCAAAATGAGGTATACGTCATCATTTAATTAACCACTGATTTTTTGCAATAATCAAACACTATCCCCACAACATAAACCCACCAACCTAAACCAAAATATCAAAAAAAAAAACACAGCACTTTCCCCACCACAACAATCCTACTTGAATAGCAAGACTAAAGTAGTAAAAAAAAAAAAAAAAAAAAAAAAAAAAAAAAAAAAAGCCAGGAGATGACCAAAGTGAGCATCAGCTTCTTGTCATTGTTGCTCTCTTTCATCTCATACAGTATTTCTATTGTGGCTATCCCCATTTCCTCAACCTCATCCACCAATTTCTCTTTTTTTTCCCTTCAACCTTTTCACCTTCTCTCTAAGCTCCTCCTTTTTATGCTCCAATTTAAAAATTCTAGTATCCCTCTCCAGCACCATCATTTGAACATCCTCATCCATCTCATCCACCCATTTGAAAAACCCACAAGTCCTCTGCTCCTACAAATTAAATTAATCAGTTTCAAAATCAAAAAAAAAAAGCAAAAAAGGGTCAATTTTGAATAAAAAAAGATGAATTACTTACGGGCCAGTAGGAACACCCCCAAAAGTGCTTCCCTTAATTGGACCATCGTACTTCACCGTCCTCAGAGGGGCAATTTCATTGTGGTTGCATAGCATTTGGAAAGACGCGCAATTTGACCTTCTGGACCTTGATGATGATTCAGAACCAATGGAGTTATGACTCACCATTGCAGAAGAGTTAATGGGGGATTACCTGCTAAAAGGGAGTTAACCTGCTATGGGGGGGGTCACTTTGTTTTTCCGATTATTAAATAAAAAAGGCATGTTTTAAGAAGATGGGGGTACAAGATGGAATTGTTCCCAGATTTTGAAAAGGTTCGATTGTTTTCAAAAAAAAAAGTGGCAAAGGTGGAATTATTAGATTCTATTTTTCCTAATTAATATGTTAATTTTTATGTATTATAAATGATAGTATCTGTACAAATATAATTAAAAGGTGTTCCTATCAAAGGAATGGTTCCACGTGGCACCCTACTCAAGTTTCTAATATACGTTTTTATAATCTCATGTAAAATTATTAAACATATATTATTACTAGGACTCGAACACATGTCCTTTGAAATAAAAATGTGAGTGTTTAACCACTAATCTAACAAAATTTCAATGGTAAATGTTTCAAAATAAAAAATAATAAAGTCTTATAATTATATGGAATCATAAAGACATAAACAAGCTTTTTGATCTCTAACACTTATATTATTAATAAAATTCTCTTACCCTAAAATTATTGAAATTGTTATTTTTATCCCCAATTTCTTACAAGTTTTTTTATTAAAATAATTTATCATGCCATAACGTCTATTTTTAATTTTGCACTAGACAAAATATGAAGAAAAACTAATAAACTCAAATATGAGATTTATGAATAATAAAATATTTTATAATTTCAACTAACCTGTGACATTGCTCGGACCAAAATACTAGTTAGTTATAGAAACATTGAAGTTGTAGGCCCTTTAATTTTTGAGGACATTAAAGATAAGTATACAGATTTTGGATTTATATACTCCTATGTTCGAGGAATTATATAATAGTATTGACATTTTCTAAGTATTAGAAACTATATTAAGAGAGTATTCATGTACTAACCAACACTTTAGGCTCAATTGAGAGGTTAGCTTAAAGCTAAGATATCCTTTCTATTATATGAAGTTCAAAATACTTTTACTAGCTATATCATATCCCTTTTTGTATTATGAGATGATGATCTATTAAAATGTAAACGGTGATTACTACGAGAAATCCTTTGAGTTCTTTGATGCTAACAATGATAGATTTTATGAATCATACAAGTCATTTAATTTCCTAATTTACTTAAAATGGATGTGGATTTGTATATAATTCATTTGGATGGAAAATACATGGTATAAGCTAAGCTGTTATTGAATAGATGGATTAGCACATGTGATTGTGGAACCTTGAGAAATATTATTTGGTTTGATTGATTCTGAGAAACAGCATTGATTTTGGATCATTGTGAAAGAAAGATTGTAATCTTGTTGTTGATTTCTTGAAGTATATTAATAATGTAAAGTGAAAGATAATATGGAGTAACTATTTGAAAATTAGTGGTTTCATTCTTTTATCTTCTCCGAAATGGTAAGATATTATGATATGGTTGGTAGGGGCTCCCGGGCCTATCATTGTTGATTGGTGGATTGACAGGGGCTCTCAGATTCACCAAGTTTCATTCATTGATATTCGTCATATGTGGCAAGATTTTCGAACTGTCCCTAACTTTAGTGTGACTGGCAAGGGCTCCCGGGACACCATCGAAAAGCTAGAGTTGGGGGTGTGCACACTAGAGGTTGTTTTATGGTCATTGGATTCTTAAATCTGCAGGGTCTCCCGGGTTTACATTGATATGACTGTCAGGGTCTCCCGAGTCTATCATTTTTATAGTAGATTGGCAGGGTCTCCTGTATCTACTCAGATTTATGGATTTAATGAATTGTGGTTATTACCTAAGATGTTTATAATTTATATAGTAATTGTTTAGAGTTACGTAGAATCTGGAACCCATTGATTCATTATTTGATTGTTGTGTGATTGGGGTGTAAAACTCATCTACGATTCGATTATGATTCTATTCTTCTCTTTGTGGTTTTACATGGTGATATTTTACTTGACATAATAATGTAACGTAATTGAGAATCTAAGTGTTATGAGCAATAAGTGTAATCAATTTGGCTTTTAAGTATGAAAACTTTGGGTTTATACTAATTGTATGGATATAGATTAACCGATTAGAAAAAAACAAATCTTGAGATAAAAATATATATATGAGAATTTTAATTGTTCCAATGTTTTCTTAGGTTATGCACATATATATGTGCTTCTTTATTTGTTGTTGTTGTTCAACATGGAATGTTGACACTCAGCTTTTGCTAACGTGTGTTGCATTTGTTTGTGTTTGTGTTGTGTTTCTTTGTTATTTCCCTATTGGGTTTGAACCTATAATGATTCATGTACTTTGTGCAATGGTGAGCAAATGATACTAAATCGGGTTTCAGGGTTTCAAGATATTAAGGTAAGAACGACAATTCATAAAGGAACTTTATGTTGCAAAGAGTTTGAGATGTAAATTTATGGGTTTATGTACATAGATTTGTTATTATTATTTCTTAAATGGGTTGTAATATTGAGTAGATTTAATGGGTTTGTGTTATTTGGATTTCCCGATTCCCTTTTGAGTTTGTTTCTAGGAAAGCATCGACAATTTTGGGTCTTGTGATTGAGAATATTCTATATTAGTAGTTCGTAATAGCTTTAAATTATTTCCCATTTTGGGATTGTCCGAATTACAGAGTAAACTCTGCCCAAATTTCAAGTTAATTTATGTGATTATTTGATTAAGGTTTATATTATCTGATTTTGAAGATTGGGGCGTTACAGCTTTTCACACTACTCTGCCCTTGGGTCGGACGAATTAAGAATGCATTATGTTTCATCGTCGGATCCTTAAATGGGGAGACATGATTATGTATCTACAAAAGCCCCAACTTTGATTGAGGTTTAGGAAATCCAAAGTCAAAGTATACGGTGTCGGGACGGAGAAGGATTATAAACACTCTATAGTTTAGAACTGATTTATATACGATGGTCTCTGCAAAACAAAGTTAGTATGCAGGACAATAATTACAAGCAATCTAATTACTTGCAGAAGAAGATGTTAGCAGATAGATGCAAACAACTCAGATAAGGCACATAATGATGCAAATAACGCTAGCTAACTTAGACTTTCTAAGGATGCATGAGATGTTATGCGATGATTAAAGTTATGTTAAGCTAAGGGAGAGACACGTCATGCAACATCAGAGTTATGCAATATTAAGATTATCAAATACAATGCAAGGTTAGGGTTTTGTAAGGCTAGGAGATCTGGATATGTAGAAAGATAGAATGATCAGAAATACATTGAATGGCTTTCGAAAACTAGTTTTAGTAAATAATTGGGGTCCGTAAACGAGGTTCGCAAATTAACTTTTCGTGAGTTTGATTTCATTTGGAGGAACCATCACATATATAAGATGCCATCTTGGGTAAGCTTGTCTTGAATTAGGCGTCTTAAGCCTTGATTGGAATGTACTTGATCTACTTAGAGCGTTGAGAGCTTTCACTGGAGATTTTTCATTGGAAAGTTGATTAGGTGTCAAATATTATCAAAGATCATGAAATTGTCGGAAAGTCCTTTAGAGAAAAGAAGACTTTTGATTGAAAAATAAAAAGTTTACAATTTATGACTTTAATAAATATAGATGGGAAAACGCTTTGACGAGGCTAAGTTCAAACTCGAATATATGTTCGAATTTTGAAAGAATATGCTCCTAAATTCTAGAAATTTAAATCATTAAACCATGACTAATTTATTTTTTCTTGAAGAGGTCGGAACTCGAGATTAGGATTCCTACTTATACTTGTGAAATCAAACCATTCGTAGTTCTGAATCTGATTTAGATCATTAATGCATGACTAGGATGACGTGTGACTCGCAAATCCACGTGCCAAGTGCACATTGGTGCGCCTGACGCGACATGTCCAATAGAAAGAGTACACGTGGTAAGCGCTTTGAAAAACATAAGAAAGAAATTTACACCAAGCGCACACCACTGTATGACACATGATGCCACATGTCAGGTGTAGATTGGTGCACCTGCCACAGGTGTGCGTCTGACGCACCAAAGTGCGCCAGGCGCACCGCCTTAGTTTTTTGGCACACTTTGCTAGACAGCTTTTTATGAAACGCGTTTAAAGATTTTCTTTTATTTTTTAACTCCGAAAATCTGATTTTATTGGATAAAATTCAATTTTAATTACTCCCTCCGTCCCAAAGTACCCTTGACACTTATCAAAGCACGTAATTTTAGATGAGAAGTTGTTGTTTGGTTATAAATTGTTATTTTATTGAAAAGTAGATGTGATAGGAATTGGTAGTTAGTGAAAGTAGTATTATTTATGTTAAGAAGAGAGAATGTGGGTCATGGTTAGATATGGTAGGTAATAAGAGTGGTACTATTTTATTTGGAGGAGAGAGTGTGTGGGCCAATACTTAAAAGGTCGAATGATTAAAATAATAGTGGGTCATATCCCAAAGGAAAAATTGTTAGAAACTACCTATTAAAGACACTTTTTAAAAAAAAAACTACCTTATATCATGTTTATTTTACGAAACTACCTTATAAGTGGAAAAACTTTAAAAAGCACTACCAAATTCAGAATTTACTAACCATGGTTAACTATTCCCTCCAATTATCCTTCTAATATAAGATTACTAAAATACCCCATTTAATTACCCTAATCCCTCATTGTTGGTTCCCTCATAGCCTCACAGCAGCGTCTCTCACTACAGCAATTGTCTTCTGATTTTTTTTTAACCAAGCTATTGTGGTCCACAAGAACACAATGGACAAAGGCAAAGTGGTGTCTCAAAGTCACCAACCTCACAATATTCAACCAAGGTACATATCTATTCTTTTTCTCTTCTTTGCAATTAAAAATTCTAATTTTGAGTTGGACTCTAATTAACTGATTTGACATGGAAAAAATTATAAACTCTAAAAAATTAAACAAGCATCTCTATACCCTTCTAAGATTTTTCAACATACATACAAATTAAATCAACATCGTATAACTTAGATTAAACCAACATCGTATGACTTAAATTAAACCAACATCATGCCTAAAATTTGAAATTTATTTCATTATCAAAAAAAAAATTCTGAAAAAACACGCTTGCTAGTAGGTTTAGATCTCAATCTAGTTTTATCCAGTATGCTCTTCTTCTTGGCTGGTAAGTAAAGGAATTATTATGCAATTGATTAACAAAAAACAGGACAGCTTTTTCCTTTAATTAACTATACAATATAGTAAATCTAATCAAAAGCAGCAAACTGTTATGTCCATTCAGATTAAAGAGTACTTAATATAGGATTTAGAGAGATTCTCATTAAAAGATATACATATCTTATGTTTAAGCCACCATTTAGTGGGGGATGTATGTGTTCTTTTTGTGTTATTTGTGCAATTTGGTGGAGAACCCCTAATCTGAAAATTTATGATTGATGTTGTATATGTAGGAAATTACCAAGCTATGTAGATGCAAATATTTGGATTGGGGGGGAATTTGATTTTGTGAAAGGAAATTGTGAATATGTTGGTGGTGAAGTGTATGTGAAGCTTTGTTTATGAGTACATACACTAAATGTTAATGATTTAAGAAGGAAAATCATGACTTACATGACTCATATGTATAACAGAAGTACTAAACACTTCAGTATATGGTATAAGAGGAAGGGGATGAATTTGACAACTGGGAGGATGAAAGTTGAGACTCAAGAGGACATCAATAGGATTGTTGATGGCAAGGACAAGTATAATAGGGTGGATATATATGTGATAATAGAGAAGACACTTTCAACCGGGCCCACCACTTCATTCAGGTCCAGTGTTTTAGCTTCTATGAAAACTGAGAAAACTACACCTGAGAAGAAGCCTCAGCTGAGCCCCCACAAAAAAAGCCCTAGGTTTGCTAATAATTTGTCTGATCCAGATGTTATCTTGTTGGGTCATGACTGGGATGAGGTAAACACCCCTGAAACTTGCAGAGAACCACCTTCTCCACCAAAGAAAACCACCTCTGATATTGATTTGACACCCCAACATCAACCCTTAACATTACCTGAAAAAGGAACCCCGTCTAGGAGAAAACATGTTGCAACTAAGGAAAAAACATTAAAGTCAACCAACCAAATGAAATCTATCAGAGTTACAAAGAAGAGTAAGAAGGGGAACAGAAAAAGGAAGGGAAAGGTTGATGAAGAGTGCAGTGGTGAGGAAAACTGGTCTTCTGATTCTGGATGGAGCGATATTAGAGTTGAGTTTGATCCTGATGAGGAAGTTAAGACAACAAATGATGATGATGTGTTTACTATGAGTTGCCCAAAGGACATAACAGAACAAGTGATTCCCAAGTTGCCTTCTAGGATAGAACCTAGTACGATAGATATGGAAGCAAGGGATGAAGGTAAGGATGCAAGTGAGTTCAAAGATGTTCAAGAAGTAGATTATGACAGTGATGAGCTTAGAAGTTTGCAAGGATCTGACGAGGAAGTAGATCCATATCAAAGATTCAATCAGGACACTGACTTCTCAAAGAAAATAAACCTAGTACAAGGTCTTAAGTTTGATGATGTGTATATTTTGAGGAGGGCTTTGACACAACACTCAGTGGAAAACCACTATGACTTCTACTACCTTCATAATGGGGCAAACAGACTGATAATTTATTGCAGACATAGATGTAACTGCCCTTGGGACAAGAAGCATGGAAAGTTAAACATTGGTCAGTGTATGTGTGAGAACATATGTGGGTTTAGGGTGTATGCAGCAAAACTGAAGATGGAGAATAAGTTTCAAATTAAGACTTTGACCTCAACTCATACTTATGGATACCAAGATTCAAATCCAAAGGTCACGTCAGAATTCTTAGCAGAGAGGTATTTAGAACATTGGAGAGCAGATCCTTGCCTTCGATTGAAGACATTTGTGAGGCTAGTCCAGCGCGATCTTGGGGTTCATATTAAGTACCATAAGGCATGGTTTGCAAGAGCTAGGGCTAAGTTGAAGTTGTATGGTGATGCAGCAAACCAATATGAGAGGATTTATGATTATGCAGATGTTATGATAAAGCATAACCCAGGCAGCACAGTGATTGTTTCTTGTGAAGGCATCGAAGAAGGGATCCCTATTTTCCAAAGAATGTATGTGTGTTTAAATGCCTGTAAGAAGGGGTTCAGATTGGGTTGTAGGCCTATAGTTTGTGTTGATGGCTGCCATTTGAAGGGAGCTTTTCCAGGAATGCTCTTAGTAGCAGTAAGCAAGGATGGGAATAATAACATTTTTCCACTAGCTTGGGCAGTTGGGGAGGTGGAGAATACAGAAAGCTGGATTTGGTTCTTAACCTTATTGGTTGAGGACTTTGACAATTTTCCAGCAGGTGAAGGTTTAACCTTAGTGAGTGATAGACAAAAGGTAAAGTTCTCCTTCTCATAGTGTAATTTTCTTTCTTTCTCCTAAATGTTAAATTTGTTTTATATGTTTTCTTTATTCGATAACAGGGTTTGTTGGATGCAATAACAACTTGTGTGCCCAAAGCTGAGATAAGATATTGTGTGACACATATGGGCTAATTTCAAATTGCAGTTCAATGGACAAGCTTTCAAGGAGCATTTCTGGGATGCTGCAAGAACCTCAAGTCAGGTAAATGCAACACTTTTCCTCACTTTCCTTTAACCATTCTCCTAAATTTCATCTCATGCCTAGTTAATTTACAAATGCAGTCCACCTTTGTAGCTGAAATGGAATGCATTAAATTGTTGTCTGGAGATGCTCATGCTTATTTAGATGCTATTGATGTTAAACATTGGGCTAGGCATGCATTTCAAACAAAATCAAAGTCGAACATGCTCCTTAATAACCTATGTGAGACATTTAATGGAGTGTTAAGGGAGGCTAGGGATAAACCCATTATCACTTGCATGGAGTGGATTAGGAGGTATGTAATGAGGAGGAGTTGTGAGAAGTTGACTGGGGTTGAGAAGCAAATTGGTAGGTTAATGTCATATGTTGCTAAGGTGTTTGAGTGGATAAGCACTGAAGCACAAAACTGCTTTCTTGTCCAGTCAACCCTAGATGAGTGGGAGGTTGATCATAAGGAACAACATGTGGTAAACCTTAGTGCAAGAAGTTGCACTTGCAGGAAATGGGAATTGACTGGAATACCTTGCCCACATGCTTTTGCTTGCTTGGTGAAAAGAAGACAAAATCCAGAAGACTTTGTGGATGACTACTACAGCAAGGCTACATATCTTAAGGCTTATAGTATACATGTAAGGCCTATGCCTGGCATGAGTCAGTGGGAAAAGAATGACAAGCCCAAACCTCTACCACCAGTTCATAGGAAAATGCCTGGCAGACCATCTAAAAAGAAACGGAAGAAAGAGGCTGGGGAAGATGAAGGGAGGTTTGTTAAGAGACCAAAGAAGCCAAACAACTGTTCTAATTGTGGCCAACCTGGTCATAATATCTTGAAGTGCAAAAACCCAACTACTGCAAGAGACAATAAGGGAGGTAGGCCATCATCCAATGACCCATGGGTCAAGAACCAAAGACAAAAGAAGCTTGCAAAAACACTCACTACTACGGTAAAATATTTACGAATTTTAGTTGCTATTTTGTGTTCATATTTATGTTCACTTACTTACTATATTTTTTTGGATGTTAACCTGGTCAGAGTGTTGTAAATGGTACACAAGAAGTATCCACAAGTCAGAATATGCAAAGAAGGGCACATACCCCCAAGTTCAAACCCACTAAGAGTGCTACTACAAGCAATGTACAACCAAGGCAATCAAGTCAAGCACCAAATCACTTGGGAAAGTTGCAAGTTAAACCCAAAAAAAAGAAGAAATTGGAAGACATTGAAGGCGGACCAATTGATGATCTCCATGTTCATGTGTTCTTTTGGATCTTAGTGTTTTTAATTGATGTTTTCAGTTGTTTAAGAATGTTAACAGTGCAAGTATTCTTAATTTTTAGCTTTTTCTCTAAGTCATTTATATTCGAAATTTAGGAACTTCTTATCAATTCAGTTTGTACTTACGTGAGACTAGCATATCAACCAGCTTGAAATACGAATAGTGCTGATATTTGGGCTGGATTTTGTGAACCATTTTTTTCGTTTTCCTTCTGTAAGTTGGTGTGTGATCTAATAATATGTCAGAAGAACTTGAGTTATGCTTTCTCCAACTCTTTTGGTATTGGACATTACATGTCATCCAAAGAATTCCCAGATGTGCATGCTCTTATTATGCATGCTTACAACTTAGATAATGTTGATTTGTGTGTGGATCACCTGGGTTTGCACAAAGCTCTCTGTACGTTAACAGGGTGGAATTACTTGGTGATTATTAATAACACAAATACTGGGAAGGGTAAAGATGGGCGCATGGAATAGCTACCTCTTAAATGGACCTACTGCTAATTTTTTGCTGTCCTCACATAAACTTATAGGCCTTGTATATTCGGTATTGGAGGTTTCTCCATATTCAAAATATTTGCAGTTAAGTTTTATATGCTCTTGAAGTCTATCTCTTAGTGGTCTTCAAGTATGACCTGTCTTTGGCACTTGTGTAGCTTTTGAATTCATTAGCAGTAGTAGATTATAGATGGCTACTAATGTTAGTGCTAATATTAGCTTTGTTTAAAAAAAATCAGAAGACAATTGCTACATTGAGAAAGTTAAACGCTGTTGTGAGGCTATGAGGGAACCAACAAAGAAGGATTAGGGTAATTAAAGGGGGTATTTTAGTAATCTTATATTAGAAGGATAATTGGAGGGAATAGTTAACCATTGTTAGCAAATTCTGAATTTGGTAGTGCTTTTTAAAGTTTTTCCACTTATAAGGTAGTTTCGTAAAATAAACATGATATAAGGTAGTTTTTTAAAAAAAAGTGTCTTTAATAGGTAGTTTCTGACAATTTTTCCTATCCCAAAATAGAAGTGTAAAGAGTATTCTGGATTGATAAAAATAAAAGTGTAAAGAGTATTCTGGGACGGAAGAAGTATGAAAATATATTTTAAAATATTTATTTAATTAATTATCATGAATAATTAATTTTGGGATTTTCAAAGAATTGAGCTCAAAATGCAATTAATTATTAGGAATAATTTATTAGACTTTAATTTAGGGCTTTAACACTTTTCGAAATAGTTTTGGGATGGCGCTTTTCAGGCTGCCCTTAAGTTGGATCAATTAAAACCGCAGAATGTTTTATCATCAAATCCTTAAATGGTGAGACGCGATTATGTGTATATTGTTTGGGTTCTGGACTCCTGATCTTTTGAATAGTCACTTTCCTTGGTGACTTATTACTCTTTCGAAAAAGTATTTCAGGTTTCT
The DNA here is from genome assembly GCF_026745355.1 of Beta vulgaris subsp. vulgaris. Taxonomy (NCBI): domain Eukaryota; kingdom Viridiplantae; phylum Streptophyta; class Magnoliopsida; order Caryophyllales; family Amaranthaceae; genus Beta; species Beta vulgaris. The sequence goes on from NC_079207.1 coordinate 55,115,317, forward strand.
CCATTAGGTAAGAGAAAGGCAGTTAAGTGGGTGTGTCGAACACCACCGGATGCAAATAGGATGCCGGCTTCGGATTTGAATTTATCAAGTCAAGGACCATTAAGACCAATGTCAAGCTAATAAGAGAGCTAAACATATTGAGCTCTCGAACACACCTCCGATTTTTGAAATCGGAAAATACACGTACCAATCATGGAAAACTTTCATCGCATCGTCCACGAACATAATCCTCTTGAGTCACCTTTTCCTTCATCACAGATTCCAAAAACACTACATATTCTATTGTTACAACCTTGATTCCCCATAGCTTATCCAACTGACAAACACTTGTCAATGGCCATAACCAACCACGGACAACAAATTTAGCAACTCGAAAAAACCAACTTACTCCTATTATTTTAAGATGGACCACACATATTAAAAACAACCCCTATATTGCCATCTAACATTACTCGGGGAAAACCCAACAAGAAGGGGGAAGGGGAGGGGGAGGGGGAGGGAAGCCTAAAGACTAGGGGAGGAGAAAGGGGAGCCAGACACAAAACAGGAGGGAAAGGGGCAGCCGACACAAATAAGGGGAAGGAGGAGAAGGGGGAGTCCGATACACAAAAGGTTAGGCATCATGAGGACGGAGGAGCGGAAGGGATACCGATACGCTAAAGGGGGACGGGAATGAAATCGCCGAAAATTGAGGAAGGGGCGGGAAACCGACATAACTATCGGGGAGTAAGGAGCCTATGCAACTACGAGAGTAAGGGAGAACAACCAACGAGAAGATGCGACAGATGACGGACAACGTAAGAAAGAGTGACAAGGCCAGGCTTACTGGCGACAAGGCTGGGCTTCCTCCACCAGCGAGCCAAGGGAGGTGGGTGGCTGTGGTGAGGGAGTTAGATCGAAGTTGTAAAAAGAGCGGCGCTAGGGTTATTTTTAGTTCTGGAGCTCAAGCTTTTCTTCAACAAGCGATACAGGTGGAAAACTGGAGCTCAAGCTTTTCTTCAATAAGTGACACGAGCGGGAAACTGGAAAACTGCTTCTTCAAGGATATGACATAGGACTTAAAATGCACTTGAAGAAACGGTTAAGTAGACTTCCATTTTAAGGACAATAGACAAGACCTTCTAAATCTAATGCCTGAATTATGAAACCCATACAGAGAGATAATAAATAGTTACCAATATTAAATTGAAAGTATAAGTGCGCAGATGTTCATGTTATTATTTAAATTTGTTTTTTTGTGTTCATTATTTATATTGTTTGTTTAATAATCTCCATCTATATAATGCTTTCTAGCAAAGAAATTCTGCAATAGTTTACACCTTGCACCAAGAACTTTGCACCTTGCACAGTAAAATGCCCACCACTTCCAGAAACTTTCGTCATTACTCAACTCAAATCAATAACACGATCAAACACTATATTAGGTGCCCACTTAACCAAATCAGAGAAGACTTGTCAGGCAATCCGCAATTCTATCTCAATCGTGATGTTGAGTTAACATTAAAAACAGATAAAATGATATACCAGACTAAAACACTACTGAAGCGATGCTCATTGTAGGGATGGCAATTGGATAAGGTAAAACTAGACCCTTACTCATACCCTACTTTTTAAATGCAGACCCACATCCTACCCATACTCATAGACGTAAAAAATTTTAGGACCCTTACCCATACCCGTAGGGGGTCCGCTAGAATATGAGTAGGGTCTAGGGTCCAAAATGGATCCAATACAAAAAGATTCCCGCTTGTATTTCACATGTATGTAAAATTGTTCAGCACAATTCAACATATAAATTTGACAATTAGCACACAAAACATCATATTACATAGGAATACATAGTGTTTTTCCACATCTTAAAAGTCTCAACATCCAAATATGAGTAAAGAAAATAGTTTAAAGCGAGAAAGATACTGCTCAGATGAGATTGTGAGTTTTTTATATTTGTCATATATAAAATATATATTTATTTTAAATTAAAAAATATATATTTTAGTTTGGACAGGTTTATGGGAAATTACGGATAAGGTCGTGGACCCTTACCCTACCCCTACGCGATAGTATTAAGACTCATATCCTACCCTTTTAGATAGGGTTCAAAAAATTAAGACCCACACCCTTCAATTCGATTGGGGTCTAGGGTCCAATTAGGAACCTAGACCCATTGCCATCTCTACTGAGTTAGATGTAATTTAATCCTTCAATCAGGGCAACGAAGCCTAAGAAAATAAACTTGATCCTTTTATCAAAAATACAAATAAGAAAGTATTGGCATCACAAAAATTTGCTAATCCCTACAACCAAAATGCCACTCAAAACCAATCTTTCAGAACAAAATTGATTCATACCATAAGACTACTGCTAGTATCAACTGAAGTTCTTGGGCCACTTTCGAGCACTTGAAAAACATAATTAACATAACAGAAATTTTAAGTGACAAAAGGATGTTCACGACACCAACACATAGCTAGGCACATACTCTTTATGGCAACAAAATTACTCCAGTGTTTGTTTAGTCTCCCTTTCTCCTAAAGGAACAACCCTCGGTAAGTCTGGCACGACCTCCTGTGGGCTGGCATAAAACTGTTTGGCAATTCCCACACACCACAACAGTCTGGGAATGGCTAAAGACGGTGGTACTGCACACAGAATCAAGCACATAAATCAGAAACAGTAAAATCAGCTTGTCAACTTCAGGTAAAACAATGACAGGCCAAGAAAGCATCGAAACTAAGAATCAGAAACTTTTACAATTGGAGTAGTTCAACATATCAATGCTATGTTACTCCGACACGGATACGGGTGTCGTATCCAAGTAGGGATCGGAGGATCCGACACCCTACTCCAAAAATTAGGCCGACACTCCGACACGGTCAATAGAGTGTCTTGACCAATATTCTAGACACGTTAATGATTGAAAGTGTCGGAAAAAATTTCCCGACACTTTATTTTAATAAAAATAAAATCAATTCTAATATTTTAGAAAATAATTTTTTAAAAGAAAGTAATTTTTTTAAAGAAAAAGAACTAAAACAATACCAAACATTTAAACCCACGTCTCTTCCCTTAAAAAAAAAAACTCCTTTGTGACTTATTTTATTAAAGCCACTTGGGCCATCAAATAAGGTGCCATACAAAGTTTATTAAGATATATAAAAGGAGAATATATGTGGCACACAGGCCCATAACAAATATCTCCCACGTCCTTTTACTTATTCAACAGAAGAAAAAAAAGCCACGCCTCTTAATCTCCCAAGCAAAAGCCACGCTGCTCTCTCTCGCCGGCAGTGGCTACCTTGGTCTCCGGCGGTGCTCTCACTTCATCTCTTCTCACACACACCACTTTGTGCGCCTAAATCTCCTGAGCAAAACCCCCAACAAAGTATGTAAAGATTTCGTGTAATTCGACCTCAATTTGCAGATCTAGGGTTTACCTTGTAAACCCTAAATTTCAAATTTTGAAGAGAATTTCAACAAAGTAGGTAATTTTTCACCCTTTTCTCTGCGTTTTTCTTCTTACTATTGTCAAATGAGTGTCGGTAGGCGACACTTTTCCGATACGGGTATCGACGCCCATTTCCAGGCGTGTCGCGCGTCGTGTCGCGCGTCGCGTCGAGTCGACACGCGACACGCGAGGTTGAATAGGGTGTCGGAGTAACGTAGTATCAATGTGCCGAACAAATGTAGAGAGAAGCAATGTATAAATAGTCATCTTATACCAGGTAGTCATGTCGAACAAAAAGATCTACCACATCATGAAATGAGCTTCCGTCCAAACATATTACTCCATCAGTCTTAAGAGTTAGTTACATCTACTTTTGGATGAAAGAAATAATTGACACAATTCTAAGATTGAAAAGTGGATTATGAATGGAATTCCAAACATGCAACCGCTATATTGGAGTGGTGGTAGAGGAGGATCCAAAAGAGAAAACTATAATGAAAGATACTGTAGTCAAGAGTGAAATTATGATGCATCAATCTTTAGAATGAATGTCAAAAAAGGTGTAATTCCTGAATACCAAAACTCCAAGGAGATTAATGCACATAAACTAGAGTTCAGCAAATCAGGTAGGCATATTGAATCCAGGTAATTAAAAGTCATAATCAAGATAATCACCCATCAAATAGTATCAATCACAAAACCAACAACAGTTACATTTCTCAATCCTCGTGATAAGATAACACCACTTTGCCAAGACCATTCAATTGTTAAACTAAACGCACGTTCTCACAAAAAAAAAAACACAGCGAGAACAGATGAGAACAAATCCTATTTTTGCAAAGGCAACATTCCATAAAAGTATACATGACTTTCCTCTCAATAGAAGTATATTTATGCATCCAAATGAACTTGTCTACAAAATCATAAAATTTAGCAAAGATTACACTTTTTCTTCAACCAGTTCTTGGAGAACTCAAAAACAGAAAATTAGCAACCGACGATAACAAAGTACAACCATTTAACATTCGCAAAAGATCAAGAACTGGTCTGAAGCCAATAATAATCTCATACACAAACAGAATTACAATAATAAAAAACAGAGAGCATTGAACTTCAAACCTCGAATGTATTGGCAAGCATAATTCACATCCACAACTAATCATAATTCAAAGTACCCTAATAAGTTCCTTTAACAACAAAGTAATAAGTGTACATATTCAAACATCGCAATCGCAAAAAAAAAACATCAACTTGCATACATTAAAGCATAGAAATCAGAATTCAAACAAACTAAATCAATCACAAAAACAAAAAGATACAAAATTTGAAATTAAGATTTAAGACTTACATATTGAAGCATCCCTGGCATTTAACATCCTACAAAATAAACAAAAATAACAAAGAATTAGCACAAAAAGATCAGATAATAACGAAAATCTAATTAAAAAATAGAAAAAAAACACACAAAAAAAAAAAGAATTTAACTTATACCATGAAGAAAGAGTTTGGAGATTGCACAAGACGCTTAAGTTTGTGCTTCTTCTTCTCAAGCTCAGCCGGTGGGTTCAACAAGTCGATATCATTTTGCAAAACCTAATCAAAATTTACAATCCATCAGAAAATCCATCGGAAAATTTAGTGAAGCATAAATCGGAAACCCTATATTATTCGAAAGCACTGAATCAATCGGGAAATTTAAAATTAGTGATGTAATGAAGAGAAAAATAAACTAACCATCTTCGGTGAGAGAAAGAGTCGCTGAAAGAGAGAAGAGACGACGGAGAGGGAAAGGGAGGCGCAAGAGAGGAGGGTTTGTGAAGGTTTACGAGAGCTAAGGGTCTCTTTAGTTGATCTTATTTTTTTTATCTGATTTTATTTTTTTTATCTGATCTTATTTTATTTTTTGATCTGATGTGACTAATCAATTTGGTATATTTTAATTTAAACTTATCTGTTTTGATTTGAATTTAATTTTTATAAGATATACTATTACTATTCTCTCTGTCCCATAATACTCTTGTCACTTATCAAATCACGTAGTTTTAAATGATAAGTTGTTGTTGTTTGGTTATCAATTGTTATTTTATTAAAAAGTATATGTGATAGAAGTTAGTAGTTACTAAAAGTAGTATTATTTTATTTTAAGGTGAGAGAATGTGGTCATGGTTAAAGTTGGTAGGTAAGAAGAGTGAAATTATTTTATTTGGGGAAGAGAGAGTGAGTACCAGTAGTTAAAAGGCCGCATGATTGAAATAATAGTGGGTCATATCCCGAAATAGAAGCACAAAGAGTATTCTGGGATAGATAAAAAAGGAAAGTGTGAAGAGTATTCTGGGATGGCGGAAGTAATATTTATTACGGTTTTTCCACCAGGTACCCCTAAGGTTACACGAAATGCACGAGGTACCCTCGTTTTGGAAATGCACCTGATGCCCTTGTCATTTGCATAAAATGCACCAAATACCATTAATGAGTAACGGTGTTAAGTTTTCGTTAACTTTATTTACCATTTTGCCATTATTAACCCTAACCCTAATCCTAAACCCCTAACCCTAACCCTTAAACCCTAAACCCTTAAACCCTTGAACCCCTAACCCTAACCCTATCCCTAAAACCTAAATACTAATCTTAACCCCCCTAACATTCCCCTACCACCCCAACAACCCCCTCCTCCCCCACCACCGCCAGTAGCCCACCCTCCCGTAGCTCCCCCACCTTCCTGCAGCCCCCACACCCCCGTCGACACTCCCGCAGCTCCCACCACCCTCGTCGAATCCCCCCACTCGTATTGAATCCCCTTTCCCATTCACAGTACTCACAACCCAGTTCACGAATTTGAGTATTAGAGATATCCATGAATCTCGGAAAATGGGTGTGTAGAGGTGTAATTCAGGTCCATGAAAGTTGGAAGAAAAAATTGAAATTTTGGGGGTTTTTTTTCTTCGATTTTGATGACTCGTGAATTAAGATTGTTGGGTAATTCAAAATTAGGGGTTTAGGGAAGAGAAAGAAAAAGAATTGAACATTTATAGAAGGAAATGCCATGGGAGTGGAGAGAAATCAAAGAGCGGAATTGGGGGGCCAGAATTCAAGAGGGGGGATTCGACAGGGTGGGGGAGGGATGGGGGATTCGACAAGGGTGGAGGAGAGCTGTGGAGGGTCGACGATGGGCTGTAGGGGTTAGGGGAGGGAGTTGTTAGGGTTGGTGGAGTGGGGGTGGGGTTATCGACGGGGGCGGAGGGGAGGGGGATGGGGGATGCTGCGAGGATGGGGGAATTGGAGGGGAGGTGGTTGGGTGGTGGAGTTAGAGTTTGAAGTTAAGGGGTTAAGGTTAGGTCAAGGTTTGAAGTTAGGGGATTAGTATTAGGGTAGGGTTAGAAGTTAGGGTTTAGTTAGTTAATTAGGGCTAATTAGGATTTAATTAGGATTAGAGGGGTTAATTAACCTTAAAAGCTAAAAGAAGCTTAACACCGTTAGCCATTAAGGATATTTGGTGTATTTTATGCAAATTACATGGACATCTGGTGCATTTCCGAAACAACGAGGGTACCTGGTGCGCTTCTTGAAACCTAAGGGGTACTTGGTGAAAAAAACCGTATTTATTACTTTGTATATCATTACTAATATTACTATTACTACTATTACAATTACTAATAACAATACAAATAACACAAACATTTATATAAGATAGGCCACACCTTGAACAAAATGGTGTGGCCAGCTAATAAAAAGGCCCAAGCGTGAATCCATTTTAAGATATGTTACTTTTTGTAACAGGGTTACTTTTGTTGAATTGTTTTCACAGGGGTTACTTTTGTTGAATCTAGTTTTTTTTCTAATAGTAAGGGGTTGCTTTTACTGAAACTAGGGGTTACTTTTTCAAATGCTAAGGGATTATTTAACAGAAATATGAATTAATTTTTGTAATGCTAAGGAAATATTTTTACTGAAAATATTGGTTACGTTTTGGAATTATAAGGGGTTACTTCTACTATAACTAGAAGTTACTTTTTGTAATTACTAGCTTTTTCTGCACGCTATGCTTGTAGTGATATTTTAGACATAATTATTACTCAGTAATAAATAAAATAAAAAATAAAATTACTAGCTTTTTCTGCACGCTATGCTTGTAGTGATATTTTAGACATAATTATTACTCAGTAATAAATAAAATAAAAAATAAAATTATGAAAGTACGTATCTAAGTTCACCTCCATTTGGTGAGTAAGAAGTATTTATATACTTACAAATAGTATCTTCAAACATTTTAAAAATAAGTATACACTGGTAGAAAAAGGCTGATTTGCGTCGGACCCTGGACCCCTATTTGCATCGGACCTGGTCCGACGGCACAGGTCTCGACGCAGATGACCTAAAACTGATACGTGTTGTATGCGGAAACGACGCATATTGTTAAGCTATTTGCGTCGCACGTTGTATACGGTGCAACGCAGATGAACACAACATCCCACCAAGTCAGACCCATTTGCAAGCCTCATTTGCGTCGCACATAGCTCATGGTGCAACGCAAATCATCCATCTGCGTCGCACAAACATCAACATGCGATGCAGATGAACACAACAACCAGCAAGTCAGAACCATTTGCGTCGCACTTTGTCTTACATCCGACGCAAATGGGGTAATTTTTGTTAAAAAAAAAAAAATTCACGTAAACGTCTGAATGGAAGGCAGAAGAATAAAGCATAACAGTGGTGAAAAAAAAATGGCTTTACACCGTGAATTTAAAATAACATCTATAAAAGTCTAAAAATCATAAAAACATATGAATATTATTTTCAGGTCCAAAATAAAGAAATAAATGTATTGTATAAAAACATCAAATTAAACTAATTAAATTATAAATTAGTTTTTACACCTGATAAGTAATTAGTGTTGAAGTTTGAATCTTTACATATCATAAAGTAAAATATGTATGACAAATTTGGATGAAGATAAAAATCATTAGTAATAATTAATAAATGAAATAAAAGAAGCCTCAAAAAAAATGAAAAAAAGAAAAGAAAGAAATGTCAAATGGGTACTTCATTACAGAGAAGGAAAGACAAACAAAACATCACCATCACATGTTAGTATGGACAACAGTGAGTCCCCGCTCCCCCTCCCCATTTCCTACTTCTGCTTTTTTAAGAAATGTTAGTAGCTCTGAGTCATATAATATAAATATATAATATTTTGGGTTTTTTTATTGGGCTAGATAAAATACTAAAGGTGTACTATATTTTTTTCCCCAAAATCTTTTAGGGACCAGGCCCAGTTAGGCCCCTTAAAAGATCCGCCCCTGAAAGGAGTCAGTGGCGGATCTTGAAACTTTTGTTACTAGTGGCCAAAAAAATTTAAAATAACATCTATAAAAGTCTAAAAATTATAAAAACATATGAATATTATTTCCAGGTCCAAAATAAAGAAATAAATGTATTGTATAAAAACATCAAAGTAAACTAATTAAATTTTAAATTAGTTTTATTTTTACACCTGATAAGTAATTAGTGTTGAAGTTTAAATCTTTACATATCATAAAGTAAAATATGTATGACAAATTTGGATAAAGATAAAAATCATTAGTAATAATTAATAAATGAAATAAAAAAAGCCTCAAAAAAATGAAATAAAAAATGAAAATAAAGAAATGCTAAATGGGTACTTCATTACATAGGAGAGGAAAGTAAAAAACAAAACATCACCATCACATGTCAGTATGGACAACAGTGGGTTCCCTTCCCCCTCCCCATTTCCTACTTATGCTTCTTTAAGAAATGTTAGTAGCTGTGAGCCATATAATATAATATTTTTGGCTTTTTTTATTGGGCTAGATAAAATACTAATTGTATTATATTTTTTTCCATAAAATCTTTTAGGGCCCAGGCCCAGTCCTGCTCCTTAAAAGATCCGCCCCTGAAAGGAGTCAGTGGCGTATCTTGGAACTTTTGTTACTAGGGGCTAAAAAAATTTAAAATAACATCTATAAAAGTCTTAAAATTATAAAAACATATGAATATATTTCCAGGTCCAAAATATAGAAATAAATCTATTGTATAAAAACATCGAAATAAACTAATTAAACTATAAATTAGTTTTTACACCTGATAAGTAATTAGTGTTAAAGTTTGAATCTTTACATATCATAAAGTAAAATATATATGACAAATTTGGATAAAGATAAAAATCATTAGTAATAATTAATAAATGAAAGAAAAAAGCCTCAAAAAAAAAAAAAGAAAAAAAATGAAAAGAAAGGAATGCGAAATGGATACTTCATTACAGAGGAGAAGGAAAGTAAAAACAAAACATCACCATCACATGTCAGTATGGACAACAGTGGGTCCCTACTCCCCCTCCCCATTTCCTACTTCTGGTTGTTTAAGAAATGTTAGTAGTTGTGAGTCATATATATAATATAATATTTTGGGCTTTTTTTATTGGGCTAGATAAAATACTAAAGTTGTACTATATTTTCCCCTCCAAAATATTTTAAGGGCCAGACCCAGTCCTACCCCTTAAGAGATCCGCCCCTGAAAGGAGTAATTTGCTCCAAAAATTCCTGCACGACTCTTAAAGTATGTTCAATGGTTAGACCCTTCAAGGGGTCTATCAAATACTCCCTCCGTTTCCTAAAGATCTTCCTTGTTAGTGTTCCTACATATACCAAGAAGGATCCATTTGTGTGGGGAGGGTAAAGTAGGAGAGAGAAAGGGGTTAAGATAAATAAACTATAAAAAGGGTTTAAAGTAGAAGAGAGAAAGGGAGTAAAATTGAATTAATAATGTAATGGTGAACCATACGATAGAGACATGAGAGGATAAAAGAGGAAAAAAAGTTCCAAATACGGAATAAAGTAAAAGGGGGAAGATCTTTTGAAAACACACTTAAACGGAAAGAGGGAAGATCTTTAGAAAACGGAGGGAGTACTATATTAATTTCTCTCTCTTCCACATCACTCATATCCAAACTACTCAAAAACCTCTATTTTGGGATCATCAAGTTCTCTCTCCTACGATTTACCATAACCCACTATATTTTCACTCTCCTTATTGATTTGATTCATCCTAATTCTTCACATATTTATCAATTTGAAGTAATTAAAGTACACTAATGATGAATTGTTATAATTTTTTAATTTGTATTATAACTAATTATGGATATTGTGGAAAGTTTTGTGAGCTGGGTTGAACATAATTATGGAGATCGATTTGAGAATTACAAAAAGACTGCAAATTTTGATTATATTGGATTGTGGGGGTGTTTTTCCTCCCATTTTTTGAATCCATATCTTATACAAATGTTTAATAAAAAAGAGGTGCTTGAAAAATGAATGAAAATACCTCAATATTGGGCTCTATTTATAGAGAAGAGAAAAATAGAGTTGTTAGTAAAGTTTTTTATTTAACTTTTTAATTATAAAATATGACCGTTATTTTAAAAAAAAAGGTCAAAAAAGCCTGAACAATTTCTTCACAATCTTAACGGTTCACCAAAATCAATAACGAATCATTAGATCCAAAGACACAATTTTCATGAATCAATAATGCGTTGCCACTTGTCACACCCAAGTGATACTTTTCAGAAATAATGGTAAATGGTTCATGTACATGAACTGGGAAAACACATCTCTCCTTCCTGTTTTTCTTTACTCTTCATTGTTTATTAGTCTTTTAACCCTCTTTCTCCTCATGAACTGTCAAGAGACCAATCGTTGGTAACACTCTTATCTTTCATCCCTAAGGGATTGTTTATTATTAGTTCGTAACAAATCTTACTTTAGACAATACATAGAAGTTGGAGTACATCATTTGTACGAAGATAATAAAGGGTAGGAGTACCTAGTAGTACTTAGGCTAGTGGTAAGGAGACCACCCTTCCAACTTTAAGGTTGGGGGTTCAATCCTCACTAGAGGCACTTTGAGGGTAGGGATTCTACTTACTCCTCCCCCTTACTCTCAAGTGCCTGGCCCATTAAAACTCGAGCGGGGTCCGGACCACTTCTTCTTATCAAAAATAAAAATAAAAAAGGGTAGGAGTGACCATTTTAAAAGTAATAATATTTAACATGTTTTTCAACACATAATACTTAACAACATTAGTAATACCTTAGAGGCGAAATTTTCTTATGAGTTCTTATGAGAAATGCAGTTTTAGATTTATGTCACATTTAAAAAATATTCATCATCTATCTTTCACGTTTTCGCAAGTTTTACAAGGTACCTAGTGTTTACATCCGGACAATTTCTCGGGGTTTTCCGTGCTACAATTTAGTAATAGTTAAATAAGTCATCTCATACTCATTTAAAAAAATCATATCATTCATTTTATGGATTTCAAAAGTTTTCTTTTCATATATCATCATTGATTTCGATTAAATAAGTAATAATAGTAATAGGGTAAATGGGTGGATGGTTGGATTTTTTTCTTTCATACTTGAGGTTGTGGGTTTGAATGTTCACGTATGGTTTTTTTTTAAACTATATGAGAAAGACGTGGATAGAATATTACTCAATGAGGGATGGTGACACGTGTCACAGATATGTTCTTAGGAACGCTTTTCAATATATTAGATGTGGATGCGGCCTAGGTCCATATTTAATACAGAGTTATGATTAAATTTCGTTTATAGTATTACTGTAAATATAAGGGTAGTACTGTAGTGGTCAACAGTGCTCTTCAAAATGTTATCATGCATACATAATTAATTTTAATGAACATGCGAATTTAGATGCAAGGAATATGCTTAATAACAATAACTAATTACAACACATATCTGTAATTTTGTGAAAACATGGATCACTAAGAGACGTTAGATTAGATGGTGATTCTTTGAAAATCCTTATACAAGGTCAAGGTTCGAGCCTAGGCTTCAACATATTTAATTTTTAAATAATGACCACTTGTCTTTGTTGGTTAACAAACACGTGGCAAAATTCATGTGGTAGGAGGAGGGTGCCAAGTGGCACATAGACGTTGTTAAGCACGCCTTTTAATATATTTGTATAGATGTAGTGATCAAAATTCCTCTTCCTTCTGTTGTGCTCAGTGTTGGATCACTTTGCTCCTGATATCATTCTCGTAGAATGATGAAAAAGCAAGTAAAGAACTTTACAAAAATAATGCAAGCGAAGAACTTCAAAAAAAATTGTGAACCAAATTCAAATATTCTTGTTGATGTAATTAGGTGCACTAATAGATTGAGCAAGAAAACTCAACAATAGTGAAGGACATTAACCTTATTTGTCGAGCTATATCTCTATCAGTTTGTTGATGCACGTTTTTAAGGGGAGAGTTTTACCCTGACTAGGGGTGAGCACAACCGGGTACCCAGTAGAATTTCATACACCCGGACCCAGACCCGGAGCCAGACCAGTACCCAGACCCGTACCCAGTGGGTATTAAAAATCTGGAATTGGAATGGGTCAAACCGGGTCCTAAATTTTTGATCCCATACCCGAACCCGGTGGGTACCAGGTCCGGAACTGAATACCCAGTTGTAAGTTTAACAACATACTAAGATGGGCCAATTGAGCTATAAAATTTTTTAAAAAAATTTAATGGGCCTAAAGGCCTACTAAATACTAACTTTTTACTTAACAACTATTATCCTATTACCAATTCTATATGAGTACATGAAAAAAACCAATTCTAAATACTGGGTACCCGGACCTAGACCCGCTCCAACCGGGTACCCAGAGTTGGAACCGGTCAAACTGGGTACCCACCAGGTACTGGGTCCGAAAAAAATTCTACCCAGAATTGGAACTGGATGCAACTGGGTCCAATTTTTTGGACCCAGACCCGGACCCAGTTGGACCGGGACCGGGTCCGGACCCGGCGGGTCCATACCGGGTCCGGCTCTGGGTCTGGGTACCCGGAATTTCTGCTCACCCTTAACCCTGACATTGGAAAACATTCATATAAATTCATTACAATAACTAGAATCAATTACTATTTACCGCCTACAAAAAGAGTTTTTTTTTTGCGACAAGTACAAACAAACAAACTAGGTTATTTAGCTACCTTGTCTAGCTGCAGTAGCTAATACATGGGCTGAAGCTACTTCTACCCGGCTTACCTTACGAATTTCACAAGAACTAAACTTACAACGAATAACTTTGATATCTTAAATTAAGGTGGAGATTTCAAAAGGTTGATGCTGACTATCAATTGTGTGAACTAGTTCTGTGCAGTTTGAGTGGATTTGGACACATCTAAACCCTCTGTTGATTGCTTCACATAGACCTTGATACAATGCATAAGCTTCTGTTTGAAGCCATAATCTTAGCATTCCCCTCGAAAGTTTTTACATTATTTACATAGGCTAACCAACCAATTCCTGCTCATGGTTGTTGTTTATGCCGTTTCTAGGCATTGTCCACTAGAATGACTCAGATTGTTCATTGTCGTGGATCAGTCATTGAGCCCAGAATCTTTGCTTGAGTATTGGTGCCTGTGGGGGTGCTGCTTAAATATGCCTCTCTAATCTTAATGCTTTCAGCACACTCTCTGAGGAGTGCATCCTTTCTTTCCAAGATAGTTACTGGGTCTTCATGCACGTTTCTGAAGACAATGTTGTTTCTATGAAGCCAGATAGCCCAAAGAGTGGCTATGAAATCCTTTGCTCTCGCTAACTTCACACCATCTTCTTTCCAGAACAACTTTAGGAAGTTTCTAATCCAATCTCCAACGGGGATAAGCGGAGTTGAGCAAGTTTTAATTCCTAGTGAAGAGCACGACCAAACGCATGTTGAAATGGCGCAATCGCGGAACATGTGACTTTCATTCTCCCTATGCATCCTACATAGAAAACAACGTAACGCTCTTGGACTAGGATGTTTCTCTTTAGCAAGTTGGAGTTGGTAGCAAGTGCATTGTTAAGTAATCTCCATGTGAAAAAATTCCATTTGAGGTTGAGGTCAGAGGCCTATAACTTGTTCCAGAATTGCCTGTTGCCTTGGGAAATGTCCAAGTTACCTTTGTGTATCAGGTAGTAGGCGTAGACATCTTTGACTTTCAAGGAGCCAGACCTGGACTCGCTCCAAGCAAATCTATCTTGTATGTCTTCAGTGGGGATATATGTGGATAAGATTCTGATGGCTGTGTTAGTGGAGAAGACCTTCCAAATGAGGGAATCGTTCCAAATTTTTTGGTTTGCATCCATCAAGTCCTTGACTCTTTATATTCCTAATACTTCCAGACTAGTGCCCTGCTTAAGCTTGACTGGAGCGCCTCCCAGCCACTTGCCAGTTAAGATATTCATGTGTGACCCATCTCCTATCTGCATTGTGAATCCATATCGACGATCCTGAATTGATCTACAAAGGCCGCGAAAACCCCAAGAGACTCTGCTTAACACTAGTGGAAAAAACCCCACATGATGCGGTCAAAACTGGCCTTTCGGATGCGGTTTTAGGCCGCATCAAGTGGGCTCCCAGCAGGTGTGTAACACATTCTGATGCGGTCCAAAACCGCATCAGAAATGCATAATCTGATGCATTTTTTAGGGAAAACCGCATCAGATTGTGGTCTTGGTGCCAAGGTTTTGAACCTCTGGGGGTACAATCTTATGCGGTTTTCTCCAAAACCACATTAGGTTTTTAATATATATATATATATATATATATATATTTATTTATTATATTTATATATTATATAAAGCTTGTATCTAAACCTACCTTAACTAGAAAACATCTCATGCACGCGTCGTATAAAGTACTCAAAATGGTATTATTATATATAAACATTGATAATGTACTACAAATGAAGTTATAAATAAGTACTAAAATAAAAAAATAAACATATGAAGTGAGTGTAGCTAGTAACATAATCCTAACAAAAAAGCTCAAAGCCGCGACATCATCCTCACATGCAAATGTCGGTAAGGTAGCGTGCTAGCAAATCCCGAACCTCGTTTATCTCGGAGGTGGTGAAAGAATCCTCCCTTGGCTTACCCTTGATGAACACCTTATAAAAACAATCATAAAAAAACACACGTAAGAAGTCAATAAAGAGACTAAGTGCGGGAGGTCAATGAAAGTTGAGCTAAGAAGTCAAAAATCGGCCCGAAATGACCTTCATTTACCCAAATTGGGTTTCAAAGCATGAAAAATGGTTTTTCTTGGCTCTAATGGTTATATTTTAGCTATTAGTACTATATATGTCTTAACATGTGCTAAATGTGAGAATTTAAGGAAAATGAACATGAAAGTCTAATATCGGCCCTAAATGACCTTCATTTACCCAAATTGGGTTTCAAAGCATGAGAAATGGTTTTTCTTGACTCTAATGGTCATATATGTATCTATTAGTACTATATATGTCTTAACATGTGGTTAAATGTGAGAATTTAAGGAAAATGAACATGAAAGTCTAATATCGGCCCTAAATGACCTTCATTTACCCAAATTGGGTTTCAAAGCATGAGAAATGGTTTTTCTTGACTCTAATGGTTATAATGTAGCTATTAGTACTATATATGTCTTAACATGTGGTAAATGTGAGAATTTAAGGAAAATAACATGAAAGTCTAATATCGGCCCTAAATGACCTTCATTTACCCAAATTGGGTTTCAAAGCATGAGAAATGGTTTTCTTGACTCTAATGGTTATATATGTGCTATTAGTACTATATATGTCTAACATGTGGCTAAATGTGAGAATTTAAGGAAAATGAACATGAAAGTCTAATGTCGGCCCTAAATGACCTTCATTTACCCAAATTGGATTTCAAAGCATGAGAAATGGTGTTTCTTGACTCTAATGGTTATATATGTTGCTATTAGTACTATATATGTCCTAACATGTGGCTAAATGTGGAAAATATGTAAATTGAACTTGAAAGGCTAAAATAGGTCCAAAAAGGCGAAAATGGGTTGTCATGTATAATACCTTGTCAATATCCCCGACTTCCTTGCAATCTTGAGGCTATATCGAACATGAACCTCAACACATAGTAGCCACACTCGGTTCCCCCCGAGTTGTTGAGCACACTAATTATAGAATTACATTAAAAAATCATGTAAGAAACATAAATGTTTGTTTTTCGTAAAAAAAGAAAGAAGTAGAAAAATAATATGAATTACCTTCATTGTTTTCCACTGAGGAACTCTTCCTGTTCTCTCAACCTTCTTCAAGCAGCTGTAGTTATTTTAATTTCATGTGAGAAGCGGACAAAGGAAGAAATTAGTGAAACGTGTTGGAGCTAATAATAAACATACCTATTTATGCATGATTTGAGGAGTAAGGATCGTGGTGGATGTTGAGCTGCAGAATCAAACTGATATATTGTGTTGTTTGAAGGAGAAATCACAAGAAGCGACCAATGGGCACTAAAATCACAAAATCAAGTTACGAAGCAATCATGTGAGTACATACTTGTATTGTATAATAATTATTAAGTGCTAAAAATGGATAAGGTTAAGAACTATACTCTTCAAAACAAGGGGCAAATATGAACTTATGTTGTGAATGTTTAGTTGTTTGGAAACATAGCCTAATATACTCCTTAACCTCAGCTGGGCTTTGCAAACAGTTTTCAGCTCGGACGAAATCTGGACATAGTTATAACCTCCCAAACTGACCGCGTCCACAAGGAGACTCTTGGAGTAATCTTTAATTAAAAGCACAATCATATACATAACATAGATATATATTATTAGATATTGCAAAGAAAGTTCATACATTTCATAAGTACCGATGTTATACCTCATGAATGCTTGAATTAACGAAACATTCAACATATCTCCGCAAAGGAACTCTTTCACATCATCCTTGGACACCCATGTCGATGCTTCCTCGTGGTAGTTAAATTTCGTGGTACCCAACTTAACCTCCAAAGGTGTATCATCCGGCATATCACGCATATTTGCATGTAGCCACAAGCATGCCTTACTAAGACCTTGAAGCGTTGATGACTCGATCCAAGTAGGTTTAGGAGGGTTTTGTTGGGGACTTGAACCTTTGGAGACTTGCATTCCTTCCCCCGAAATCGCCTTCTTTGGCTTGCTTGAACCCTCCTTTTCCTTCGCCTTTTGTAGAGGAGGTGAGTCCGCCTTGCTTTCGTTGGGATTCTTTATTCTCTCCAAAACTATTGATTGAAACCAAAAAACATTCAACTTACTTAGTTAATACTTAATAGATTTGAATTAAATATATCAATAGTTGCTTCATTTTACCTCGTCTGAAAACCTCACCCGTGCTGATGGCCAGAGCACATAACCACCACGAGCGTCGGTCAAGACATTTGTATTCGTCGACGGGTTAGGTAATGGGAGAGCAAAGTCTTCGTAACCAGGAGTGATCGAGACTACACTAACCGCCAAGTGATCACTGTTCACCAACTGATGATGGATTGTTGCTCGTTCACTTCGTGGTTGTGCATTTCCTTCAGCCATCACAATCAAACCCTCATCTTTTACATCTAGTAAAAGTTGGCAAGGTGTTTATTCCTTCAAAAGTATATGTATTGAGGTTACTTTATATAATGACTTTGTTTATGAGAACTAAGATTGCCAAATGGATTCATCCCATCCGTACATAGGCCAAGCCTCAAATTTCTATCCTCGGCACCAAAGGTCTTATGCAGACGATTGATACCTTTCCACTCAGGAGCATCAGCCGGATGTTTGAGAAAACCGTCCTTTTTCCTTCTTTCTGCATGCCACCTCAAGTTCTTAGCATCTTTCTTGATTGAAAACATGCGCTTGAATCATGGTATAATCGCAAGATACCACATCACCTTTGTTGGAGGCCTTTTCTTATCACCAACCCCTGCACGCCTATAACGCGACATCCCACATCGAGGACACTCATCCATATTCGCATATTCATTTCGATATAGCACACAATCGTTTGGACAAGCATATATCCTCTGGTACTCCAAACCGAAGGGACACATCAGTTTCTTCGCATAGTAGTTCGACTTGGGTAGTTCATGGTCGTCAGGCAACATATCACCAAATGCTTGCAACAAGGAAGTGAAAGCTGAGTCACTTATACCGGCTTTCGTCTTGATGTTAAAGAGTGTTATCACGGCCGTCAGCTTGGTGTACCTCGTACAACCGGGATACAATAGTTTCCGAGACGCCTCGGCCATGCACTCAAAAATACGAGACCATTTCCCAGCATGATCATCCACCCCCTCCATCATCTCCTCGATATGTTCCCCATCATCATCATCATCATCATCATCATCCTCAATATTCTCATATTCGTCCTCGAGGTTCTTGTCATTCTCAATGACCTCAAATTCACCTCTTTCATGCACATCGTTAACAACAGCATTCCCACCATCATATATATACCCTCCTCACCGTGCCAAAACCATATATGGTAGTCTTGCCTAAACCCACAATGAAAGATATGCTCCCTCAGCTACCCAATGTTACTAACCATCCCCATATTGCCACAATCAACATAAGGACAATAGAACCCCTCAGTTCCCGTTGTACCCTGATGACTTAATGCAACATCACAAAATTCAAATACCCCATCCACGAATTCACTCGTGTCACGACTACCATACATCCATGCATGATTCATTTCAAGCAGACCTCTAATTACACACAAGCAACAAGTACCTCATGTCAATAACGAACTTAACTACATGATTAGAGTTTATATATGAATGATATACATTCAATGAAATTAGGCATGCTTTCCAAGGGTCCTTATCACTCCAACCTAACCCATCCTTAGATGTCTAATCTCACTAGTGAATGTATGTCTTCTTTTTTATTCTACGGAAAATCCGGCAGCATTTCCCTACAGTTTTCCAAGTACACGATGTAGATATATAGTTACATATGTCTACATATGTACCCAGAGAACAAAGTAGGGAAACGACGAGCCAGGATTTCCTCTATAGAATTGAAATAAAGACATACATTCACCACCTAAGTGAGATTAAACATCTAAGAACAGTCCCAAACCAGGGACTATTCAAGACTTACTCCTAATGAGTAAGTCTCGAACGGGTATCGAGGCATATGATATGATGATGCATATATACATATGTTTTTGAACAGCAAAGCATTTTACATCTAATCTTAATTCAACGATACATATATACATATTTGCACATATAAACCAATTTACACATATAAACCAATTTACTAATATGATATTAAAGAAAGTTAAGCATGAGCGATAACATACCAATATCAAGGTTGTAAATAGGGAAATGGAGCTCAACACTCCGTCACTAGCTGACTTCAATAATCAACAACAAAGTTTAAAGTTCAAATTAGTATAAATTACCAAACTAAACTAAATTAAACTAAACTAACTTAAACTAAACTAAACTAAACTAGATTAAACTAAACTAAACTAAACTAAACTAAACTACAAAAATAACAATCATATACTCATCCTACTACAAAGACCTAGTTTTTTAACCTCTAAATCAAAATAACTACTCCAATTAAAATTAAATTAACTCAAATAAATAAAATTTAAACCCTTAAACCACTAGGGGAAAAAACATAAAGGGCTGCGCAGGAAGGGCTGCGCCTTTCGTAAAAGCGCAGCCCTACTAGTGAAGGGCTGCGCTTATTTAAAAAAGCGCAGCCCTACTAAGCAGAAGGGCTGCGCCTTTTAAAAAAAGCGCAGCCCTTCACTAGTAGGGCTGCGCTTTTTAAATAAGCGCAGCCCTTCTGTAGGTAAGAAGGGCTGCGCTTTTAAAAAAGCGCAGCCCTACTAAGTGAAGGGCTGCGCTTTTTTAAAAAGCGCAGCCCTTCTGCTTAGTAGGGCTGCGCTTTTTTAAATAAGCGCAGCCCTTCCTGAAAAAATTTGAAAATTTCGGAATCGCGGGCTTTGAAATATTGAGCGGGATTCGTCAAATATATTATCCCTCATTCTCTCTCCTCTCTCACGTCCCCTTATTCATTTCCTCTCTTCTCTCTCATCCTCTTTCTCTCTCAAAAACTCCCATAAACATTTGCGACAAAAACCTTGAAATGATTTGCACTAAACATGGCGACGGAGTCCGATTGCCTATTGTGATACCTTTTCGGAAGCGGAACGAGCCAACGAGTCAAACTCAAGCTATGCTGTGACGTTTAGGCTTTTTAAGCCATCCGAGTTCGTTTAAGCCTCCAAATAGCCATTTTAAGTTTTTCCGAAATTTTTTTTTCCCTTAAATTATGTATTTGGGTTTTGTTTTATGTATTTAAACATTATTAGGTTGTAGTTCTTGTATTTTCAGATCTATAATGTTCTTGTATACTTCTCTTTGTTTATATATTTTGATTAATGTTCTTGTATACTTCTCTTTGTTTTGATTAATGTTCTTGTATACTTCTCTTTGTTTATTTTGATTAATGTTATTCTTGTATACTTCTCTTTGTTTATTTTGATTAATGTTCTTGTATACTTCTCTTTGTATATAATTTCTTGTATTTTCATCTTTGTTTTGATTAATGTTCTTGTATACTTATTGTATACTTCTCTTTGTATATTAGTTTTTGTTCCTTTTTTTCATTCTTTTTATTGTTTTGGGTTTAGTATTTTCGTTTCGTTTTTCTTCTCTTCTGTTTACTTTCAGAAAATGTGAGATTATGAGTAAAAAATTTATTTTTTTTTTTGGTAGGAAGGGCTGCGCTAGTTACGAAAAAGCGCAGCCCTTCTAGCCCAGAAGGGCTGCGCTTTTTCCTAACTAGCGCAGCCCTTCTGGGCTAGAAGGGCTGCGCTTTTTCCTAACTAGCGCAGCCCTTCTAGCTTAAGGGCTGCGCTTTTCTAGCGCAGCCCAACTTAAAAAGTGAAGGGCTGCGACTGAAAGGGCTGCTGTCAAAAAGCGCAGCCCTACATGCCTTTTTTAGCGCAGCCCTTCTTCATTTTTCCACTAGTGAACTATTATACAACATAATTTCACTAACAATTACTCATAAAATTACAATGAATTATAAATTTATGAGATTACAATAAAAGTTATTAAATTTTAGTTACTTAGCTAGGAAAAGGTGGTAATGTGGTTGTTTAGGAAGGGGAGGAGGAGGAACAAAGCTAGGGAGCAGCAGTGGTGGCGTGAAACAAGGGCAGAAGTGGTGACGCGAAACTAGGTGAAACTAGCCCAGCTGGTGGTGGCGAATCTTCACGTGCGCAAGTCGTCGGCGTTGGTGGTGGTGTGCAATACTGAGATGTGGAGCTGGGGCACTCGCCGGAGTTGGTGGTGGTGGCAAGTCGCCGGCGTGGGCAGCGGTGTGGAGCTGGGGCAGTCGCAGTGGTAGTGGCGCAAGTTGTTCGTGGGGTGAGTTTTTTTGGAGGAAAAAATTTGTGTTTAGACTAAGGGCGGGTTTTTTGAGCGAAGGCATTTAGCACATGATTTTAAGATGCGGTCCCCTAAACCGCATCAAGTTGAAAAAAAAATCGCATCCTATATTAAATCTGATGCGGGTTTTTTTGGACCGCATCCGATTTTCTTTGCCAAGTTTCCCACCAATTTTTGGGTTGATTTTCGGATGCGGTTTTATAAGGTTTTTTTCACTAGTGTAACTTAGCTTTGCGTAAAATAATGTTAACTGGGGAGTCTTTATATTTTGCGCAAAATACTTGAGATATCAAGGAATGACTTGAGTTGTGAAACCTGACAATTTTCTTTGTGTGAAGAGCTTTGTTAAACAAATGGACGTTTCTTAAGCCAAGACCTCCCCCACCTTTAGGAAGTTCAAGGGTTGTCATACTCTTCCAATAAATGGGCTTTGAATCTCGAGAGCCAGCCCATAGGAATCTCGCAAAAATTGAGTTTATCTTATCAATTGTAGCCTTTGGGATAAGGAAGACGCTCGAAATATTTAGGCTAAGCATGAATAGGATGCTATTGATGAGAATGACTCGTCCTGCATGCGAAAGGGAGACATGATGCCAGCTCGAAACTCTTTGCTCGACTTTCTCTAACAACAGATGAAATTTCCTAGAGCTTTTACCATCCACTTCAATGTTACATCCTAAGTATTTCCCCAGGGTCTCCGTAGAAGGGGTGCCTACAATACTCCTCATGAATCATTTAAAAGAAGGAGGTGTGTTTGGGCTGAACATGATGTGGGATTTATGGTAGCTGATAACTTCACCTGACAACCGACTAAATCTCGATAAAATATTCTTTACCTCTTCACAAGCTCCTGGGGTAGCCTTGAAAATAATCAGAGAGTCGTCTGCAAAAAACAAATGGGACGCAGACGGACATGATCTAGATAGCCTAATTCCTTTGAAGAGGCTATCGTTGACTCCTTTAGTTAACATTCTAGATAAGATATCCATTACAAGAATAAATAGATAAGAGGATAGAAGGTCTCCCTGTCTGAGCCTGCAAGAAGGTTTGAAGCGTTTCGTCGGCTCGCCGTTTATAAGAATTCTCACGATAATATTTTGGCGAATAAGTTAATATTTTTGGCGAATTAGTTAAGCATTTTAGCAAAATAATTTAGAGCTGATAATCGTTATGTAGACTTCCATTGTTTTTAATTAACATATTCAATACATTAGTTAGTGTTGTTCTATAATTAGTTAAGATTAATTGAGCATAATCTTGGTTTCTAATATAAACGAAGAAACAACTTTTTTTACAAATCTAAAATGTCAAATACAAAAGATAACCTGAAAAAATAACTCAAAACAACCTAGCATTTGGAGTAATTATTCTACCAATAATTGAGCATAATTTGGTTTCTAATATAAACGAAGAAACAACTTTTTACAAATCTAAAATGTCAAATACAAAAGATAACCTGAAAAAATAACTTAAAACAACCTAGCATTTGGAGTAATTATTGTACCAATTTCAGTTTGGTTCTTGGAATTTATTTTTTCAGTCTTCTCAAAATGACTTTCCTTTCTTGCACCTCCTCTCTTTGTTTTTGAACCATACGGGTATAAAATAACCAATGCAGTTGTACTTGATGAGCATCGTTCTTCTACGATTGGTTTTATAGTTAAGACTTTGTTTCTAATTATTGCAGTACTATTTCAGTAGACTTCTTGGAGTGTCTTTCTTGCATCTTCATTATCTTGACTTTTGAGAATGAGATTGTTGAACTAAATTTCTCGCGGTTTCATATCGCCATGACGCCATTGGATCACATTGGTTTATCTATTCATTTCTCTTTTCCACACTTTCCTCTTTACATATCTAATCCACCTTTTGCACATATACTTATGTAGTATTTTTGGGATTGAACGAACGTACATGATTCTCAAGGCATGAAAATACAACAATCATAGCAGCATAACTATTACTTCATATTATTTAACTATTACAAATAAATTAATAACTATAACATTTAGGTATTAGTTATGGTTTTCAAATAGCAAGTTAAACTTTCAAATGTAGAAGTTAATTTTTCGGTGCCAAAAGTGATCTGATCTATTTCTTCAAAGTTTTTGCAAGTACAACTTATCATCTAACAATGGGTAATACATATTACCCTTTGTGATGAATATGTGTCAAACTCTTTTTTCACTTCAAACATGATAAACATCTTATCAGGTGAAAAAACAAAGTAAGTGTTTGTGGACATTGTCCTTGCAAACTCATGCTCAAATATTTTACTTACATCCAAATTAAACATCCAATGCAAGTTGTATGCATAGAATAGAGGAGGAAAATAATACAGGTTTTAGGGCGTCTCAATGGATTAGAGAAGAAAGAGAGAATGTTTATTAGAGGTGATCATTTTGGCCTGGCCCGCGGTCCCGGCCGGACCCTTTTTGGGCCGGGTTTTGGGCAGAATATTTCGGCCCGCGGGCCCGGCCCGACAGTATTTTTTTTTGCTTTGGTGGGCTTTGGGCAAGCCAAAAACGACTTTTTAGTCTATTTTTTTGGCCCGGCCTGTTTTGGCCCACAAAAGCCCGCTAATTTAGGCCCGAAATAGCCGGCTTTGGACACAAAAAATCGGCCCACAATTTAGGCCCGGCCCGGCCCGATCATTGGGCAAAAATTTTTTGGCCGCGGCCCGGCCCTTGATCACCTCTAATGTTTATGTGTGATACTGAAGTTAGGGTCAATAAAATGCATTATAATATGGAATATACTAGAATTTTTTGCACGCGATGCGTGCTTGAATTTTTTTCGAAACAGAAACTCGATTTTCTTCGGCATAAGAGTCAAATTTTGAATATTAGACATACGAAGTATAATTGTTTTTAGTTGCAAAATTTGATTGGTTTAGTTTCTGTCACTTAAGTCTCTCACCATTCATTTTGTTTTTTTTTTTTTTTTCCTTTTCAAAGTTAAATTCTATGAACAAAGTAGAATTAATTGAATTTATTTATGATTTCTAATATTATAATTTTTTAGTTGATTTTTGAATTAAGTACAGTACTTCATAAATTGTAAAGAAAGTGGGCACTTTGATTTCAAGTCGATTTTTTCATAGGTTGTAGTTTGTAAATGAATTTTTAAGTTTTTGTAAAGTTTTCTCATGTTAGTGATTCGCATAACGTAAATTATGCAATTTTATGATTTTAGTTAACTTGTGAGTGATTGTTGTAATTATATTTTTGGTATTTTTGTTTGAAGCCCCTTTGATTTGTAAGTCAATTTGTAATTTAGAATGAGAAGGGGGTAACATAGTCTCTTCATTCGGGGACACCGTAGCTCCCCCTTCCCTTATATAATAGAGATATGTTGTACTTTATTTTACATAAATCTTTTTACCTTGATAATTATTAATCGCTATTATATAATAGAAAAAGACAGGTCCAAATATATGTAAAAGTTTCATTATATATAGGAAATACTATAAAAAGTAAATAATTTTTTTCCTTGTCTAACTTCTAATTTTTTTTTTCACTACACCTCTATTTTTTTTCATGACCCACCATTAATTGTGAATGGATTTTGAGAATAGTGATTTGTAAGTAAATTTTTGTAAATATTTTTGTATATATTGACGTTCTAGGTTATTAGTTTTAGTTTGTATGTTAATTTTAAGTTTTAATAAAGTTTCCTAATTATTTGAGTGATTTGCATGATTTTTATAACGTGATTTTGTCAATTGTATGAGTGATTTGTAAAGTTTCTTCTTTTAAGTGATTTGTGAGTGAGTGTTGTAAATTAATTTTCCGTAGTTTTCTTTGATGTCGATTTTGATTTTGACATTCCTTTTGTAATTTAGAAAGGGAAGGGGGCAAAATAGGCATTTCAAAAGAGGACATCATTGCTCCCCCCTTCCCTTATATAATAGAGATGATATAACTAATATATACTCCAACGCTTAACTAATATACTGTAGCGCTTAACTAATATATTTTAGCGCTTAACTAATTCATCCAGAAGTAAGTTAAGGCTAGCATAATTAATAGGTGCAATCGCTTAACTAATTTTACTGCTGGTTTGATGCACGTGCGTGATGTCAGCATGACATCAGCGGTCTCACGTTAACACTAACGTGAGACTATCTCTCCAAAAAGGGACTCAAAATCGAATGTTTATCATATCACAAAGTATAGGGATAACTGGGACAAAGCCGACCAACTTATTGAAGATAAGATCTTTGCAAAAACGCCAAAATAAATACATCAGAAGGTTCAATAAAGAAATTGATGTATAATGACAGTGATAACTGATAAGAAGTGCAAACTGCAAAGTGGAAAAAATACATTTCTTTTAAATACTTTATTGGAGGGGGGGTGATCAAGTAATATTGCAGCCACGATAGAATCATAGGTCCGTAATAGTTCATACACATTCATGAATATTAAAAGTACAATAGCAGATTTGAGATATGTTTAGCTTGATTAGTCTAGGATGATTTCAGAATCCTCATCTTACATAATTATTAAAGTAATAGAGCATAACGGTCAAAATTGATCTTACCACAAAATTCAATATGGTCTGTCAGTCATTTTTCGTAGACGTACTTATTAAAATGGATTCAAATCATACAACAATTAAGTTATGAACAACTCCTAATTCAACAAAAAAAGAGTGTAGGCTTCTAAATTAGAAAACTCAAGTGATAATACAACGATTAAGTAATGTAATTCGTTCAATTATATTGTCTTGCCAACACTCTAAAAATATATTTTCTACCAATCTAAATATTATTATGACTTTTATGTTCGAGAGTTGGGGAACTATTCGTAATTTCACTGATCTTATGGTGGTGACAATACTACATTTTTAATCAAAGACAATGGTTAAAATAAGCTAATGCAATGGTTGTTTTTTATACCGTTGCAGTAGGATCATCTATTGCAACGACCCATTTCAATTTAGGTTCATGGATTAAGCTATTGCAACAACTTTATAGTAACCATTGCATTAGGTATATCCGTTGCAACGACTTAGTGATGGTCGTTGCATTTGATGAAATATATAATAACAATAATGTTATAACTTGTCCCCTTAATTTTTTTTATGAAATTTAAAACACTACTTCACAAGAAATTTCGCAAATCATTTTTCAACACCCTTATCTTCGTAAAACAAGGAAACCCCATTTACTCAGGTAACTGACTGATCGAGATCATCAACTGAAAAACCCTATCAATTGCATGTTTGCCAACAAATTTCAATCTCCCAAATCTCTCCTATGAACTGAAAGCACGAATTGAAACTAATCGAATCATATACTATTTATAAATAGGAAGAATTCACCAATTGTGATTATATACTAAGAGGAAGAGGGAGAATTCACGAGATTTCCTTCAATATTATTCCAAATTTCTTCCCAAATCACTACTACATTAAAAGGCAAAGGCAACACACCAAAATCATTGCAATAGGGCTAAAACTCATTGCAATAGGCCTACTCCAACAGTTTTTTACCGTTGCATTTGTTGGCGTTGCAATAGGCCTATTGCAAGGACTTTTAGCCCTATTGCAATGACTAAACGCGTCGTTGCCTTAGGTCAACTATCTTTTGCACTGGCTTTGTTAGTGGTTAATTATGAAATATTCTTGGCTAGTGTAACGCCCATGAGTTAAGCTAGTGCAACGGATTTAAGCTAGTGCAACTTTTTTGTTCATTTTTGTAGGGATATTGCAACGATTATTATTGTAACCTACCAAAAACCTATAAT
This sequence comes from Beta vulgaris subsp. vulgaris, assembly GCF_026745355.1. NCBI lineage: Eukaryota > Viridiplantae > Streptophyta > Magnoliopsida > Caryophyllales > Amaranthaceae > Beta > Beta vulgaris. The sequence goes on from NC_079207.1 coordinate 55,142,784, forward strand.
ATTACAGTCCTAGATATATATTAGTATCGATGCAACATATACAAAAATACTCTTGAAATGCTAAAAATAATTGCCATATCTGTATATATTATAATTTCCAAAACTAATTAAATTAAGAGTATACATGACAAATTCTAATTAACAAAAATTAATGTACTTAATCAAACCCAACTAATTAATAAATATTTGTTTTAGTACCACAAAAACTTCTAATAAGTACATATAGATCATTTTCCTTCTAACCACCAAGTACCGCATCATTATAATATAGCTAGCTAAATCTGGCCGATAGTGTGTATAGTGAGACGTCTACGTTTGATCTCCTCCAGTTGGTTCATTATTCACCTAAAAATTCAAACATTGTAATAGTTAGTAAACGTACACCATCAACAACACAAAAAAGGCTAGTCATGTATAGTGACTACTTTGATTTGTTTCTGCACGTATTATAAGAGAGATTACTTAAGGAACAAAAAAAGGACCATGGAGACCCCTGACACGTGACGGGGAAATGTTGATGAAAACTTACTAGTCATGTATAGGGCACTTGTTATTTCTTCTTGTTTAGCAAAGCTGATCTATGGACAAGATTGGACACAAATACAATTTAGATCACTAGCAAGTCCTCGTCAGGCTTGACAAATTATAGAGTACGCAAGCAAATAGCTGAAATCTAGATGCAATTAATGCTATAATAAGAATAATGTGGGATGGAGATGATAATATAAAAGAGACAGTAATTACAGTACCTAGCATTATCACGAACCTCAAGATCAGGAAAATAAAGAGAGGTAAATGCAAGAAGACGAGAGAGTGGAGATGATAATACAAAAAATAGCTGAACATAAATGGCTCTTCACTACATTACTGAGTTTTGGTAAAATAAAAAATGCCAGGAAACATACTTGGAAATATATCGAGCTGAGATGGTCAGATTGGATAACCAAGTCAAGTTCATCCTTGGAGTAGTTGAAGGAGTATTGTCGTGTGCAAGAGGAAAAAAGCAGAAATTGTCAGTGAGTTGCGTGAGAAAGGATTTAATCCTATGCCTAAGTAACAACCTGTTGAGACAACTATTCTAGGTGCTGAAGATGATGAAGAAACAGAAAGCACAGAGGGTCAGCAAGACACCCTTGAGAATCCTACATCAATTGCACCGCAATTGAGTGTACGATTATTTGCTTTCGATGACAATTGGAAGCTTGACAATTGAGAAAGTGAAAGAGCTTTGTGCCAACATGGATAAAGTAGCTGAAAAAAGAAACTGAAAGGTCCTTATGGTGGAGGGATCTTGATGTTCTTCAGAAGGCACTTGAGGTAAGTCTCACCCACTAGAATTTGCTGTATATATTGAAGTTACAAGGTATTTTAACTTAATTCTTATCTATTCTTTGCAGGATAAGGACAAGAAAGAGGAAGATGAGGCCAATGAGTGTATGACGAGAGTTGCAACTTCTGTGCTAGATATATTTGGAGGTGCATATGGAGCAACAAAAGGCTTTTTAGCCAGAAAGTAGAGGATTGAGGCTAAGATAGCTTATCAAGTCTTGGTTGACGATGGGAAAAAGCATTTAATGACTCTTTAGTGGGTTATTACAAGAGGAAGAGAGGGTTGCTCGGAACTATTTATTCTGGTTTTGGCAAGAGTTTAGATTCTAAAACAGATTACAACGTTCAGGCAAAGCATTCCAGCACACGCATGATTACAAAAAGAAATATCATAAAGCATGAATCAAAAGATAAGCTTCAAAGTATCAGGAACAACTAAAGTTGATTTAGGAAACTCAAGATGGATAATACAACCCAAAAAAAAATCGAAGAGTATGCATGATTACTTCTCCCACTAATATCAGTTCCAAATCATATGCAGCCACAAGCAATGACACACCAACTATGCTCCCAATTCCAAATACCAGAAAAATTCTTTTGCAATTACCGAAAATGGATAATCGCTTGAATGAAATGATTGCAAAATGTACAAAATTAGAGTCCAAAATATGGCTTTGATCATATACCCACCAAAAGATAACTCCTTTTTGAGCAAATAACTTATTCGGATTTAAAGTAGATCTCATACTTGATAATTTGACAGTTAAGAATACACAAATTCATGGAGAAAACACAACAACTTCTTAAATTTTACCTGGGTTTTCAGCTAAATTACAACTTTTGTATCCAAAAACCAAAAGAATTCTTCAACCCAAAAACAAAAAGGAACAGTTACGCAAGCCTTGTTGTTTCAGAGTAGAGACTTCAAAATTGATCACTTAGAACTTAATTGATACTTAGCAATTGTCAATTTTTTCCAGTTGAGTGGTGTAAATCAGGTCAAATAATTTCTCATCCTCAAGCTTACATATTTTATGCCACAATTTATTATATTTCTTATTTCATATTAAACTAGATAGATTTGAAAGCCAATTAGACTCAAGGACTGTTTGTTATAATCGTGAGAAGCCATGGTTCAGAGATATTAAGGCATATAACTTGAAGAATTCACCGGCCCTAAAATTCTCAGAACAATTGAAATTGAAGAACATACCTTTGAAGTTCGACTTGTAATCCGAATTGCGCCTCTTTACTTGAGTTTTCTTGAATAATTTCGCCTACTTTATGCGTTGAAGACTTAAATTTCGGAGATATTCATGAAATCTTGAATTTTTCCTCTTCCTTTGTTTTGCAGATACTCGTGAATTCAGGAATTAATGAATTAAGAATCTCGTGAATTCCTGAATTCCTCTTCCTCTTAGCTAATAATCACAATTCTCATACATTAAGCAGTTGAAAGATTTCGGAGATTGAAATTTTTTTCAAGCAGATATTCTTAGGGTTTCTCAATACTCGATCCGTTGCAGTGTGAATGGGTTTTTTTTTCTGGTTTTAGGAAAATGTAAGGGTATTAAGTTAGAAGTCTTTTTTTGTAAAGGTTTTGAAATTTCGTAAAAAAAAAAAGAGGGAAAGATCATTGTTGCGATAAACAATGTCTAATGCGACGACCACCCTTAATTGTCTTGATGTATAATTCCATCTAATGCAAGGACAATAAGCAAGTCGTTGCAACAAATATACCTAAAGCAACGATTACTATAAAGTCGTTCCAATAGCTTAATTCATGAACCTAAATTGAAATGGGCCATTGCAATAGATGATCCTACTGCAACAGGTATAAAAAACAATCGTTGCATTAACTTATTTTAACCATTGCCTTTGATTAAAAATTTAGTAGTGAATTCATGTATATCTGCAAAATTCAGGTCTTCAACGCAACAAGTAGGCGAAATTAATCAAGAAAATCCGAGCACAGAGGCGAAGATCAAGAAAAACAAGCAAAGAGGCGAAATTTCGAATACCAATCAAACTTCAAAGGTGTGTTATTCTATTTCAGGAATTCTGGAAATTCTTCAAAAGACACAAAACCAGTCGAGCTCCAAAATAAAGGTACTTTCTTTAATTTCGTGAATTTTGGAAATTCGTCAATCGATTTCTGGAAATTCTCTAATATTACAGTTATTGTTTTGTTCCATGGTAATAGGATATAAATATAGAGGGTAAATTATTCAAGAAAAGACGGCAAAGAGTCGAAATTCAATAAAACCCAACAAAGAGGGGAAATTTCGGATTATAGTCGAGCTTCAAAAGGTATGTTCTTCAATCAATTGTTATTAGAGTTTTATGTTTTAGGAATGTTATTTTAGCTGTGAACTAAAGAAGGATCCTTACCTTGTACTAGTGATTATGGATAAATATCTTTAGGAGAAAGATCAAGTAGGAGAATCTTCCTTTGGGTTGATGAATGCTATTGACAATGTGCCGCAAACAGAGTATTGAAGAGGTTATGACGCAATATATATTATGTATCCTCATCCTTAAAAGAGTGGGTCTCTAAGTATTTATTGCTACTCGACTACTCATATTACTAGCCCAAGGAAGTGAGGATCAACTTTAGTGCAAATATCAATCCTGTTCTCTTTTGATAATCTCTTTTACATGGTAGTGTCGTAGGTTCCTAAGTTAAGCTACTGTAAATTACTATTTCCCTCAAAAAATAAATTTACTATCTACCTCTAGGACTCTAACTAATTCCACCTTTGGTCAAATTTGATAGTTTGAAGATGTCCAAATGTTCCCATACTACTTACCTATCCACACTAGTGGCAAGGTTGTTTCATGAAGGTAAATTTCCATTGACTTCTAGTCACATAAACTTCTTCCCTCACAAAAATGAATAGCCATAAAGATATCATTTTTGCATAACACATTCCATTTCCCTTTGCCTATGACTAAAGTCATTACAAGAATGTGACAACACGTCCAAGTTATTTTATAGTAAGTGTTGCCTTTCAATTGACAAACTTATTTTCATGACTAAAATTGGTAATTGGTTCATCTTGCAGTGCGTTGCTTAGTTGATCAATTCTAATTCTATCTTTGCCTATGACTCAAATCATTACAATTTTGTAGTATGCTACTTAAAGTAGGCATCTTATATTGTAGTAGTGTAACATGTCCATATCATGTTTGAATATAACTTTTTGCATGATATGAGCTTGTTCCACATCCTGCATTATATTTGTTGGGAGTATCTCTGGTGCTTTATTTTTTTTTCAGTGCAATATATAGTGAATATTGGTGCTCTGCCTGCTTAAATTTTTTCTAAGTGATTTTCAAATTGATGCCTATAACTATTAGAATAAGACATGAAGTACTCTATCAAGGATCTGAGTTAGTTTTAGATTATCTGGTATGTATTCCCATTGTCAATGAGGCAAGTCATCATGATAGGTTTTGCTTCCTATCTCTAGTGTAGACTATTAACTCTTACTACTTTAAAGCTATAGTTCTTCTTAGATGAACTTAAGACCAATGAATTGGTCCTGCCTATTATTGTTTTTGGTTAAAAATTTTGCTTATTAAAATATGAATCTGGTCTATGAAATATTCTCCTATAATATTCAATATGTCCTGCACTTTAGGAGTATGAAAAAGAAAAACACATTCAAAAATGCTCTTTAGTGCATGTAACTTATATATTATGAAGGTGGTTGCTGTTTTTACACTTCATAGGAGTCAATAATATGTTACTAACCATATGTTTAGTTGCACTTTAAAGGGGATCAAAGATATCTACTGTGAGTTATCTCAGTTTCTTAAAGTGGTTGTCGAGAAAAATATCATATGATAAATGTATTTAGTCGCAGTTCTAAAAGATGTGTTTTTGACTAAATCTACTCCTATTTTAGTGGGTGAAACGCTTCAGGAGCTGGTTTGTTTTTATTGAAAGTTCAAAGTTTATATTAACAATTTGTTTTAAAATTTGAGGATTTTTATAATTTTTTAAAATTGGATGCTGACTTAATGTTCTGGTTTGCAACATACCGTTAAGGAACAAAATGGATAACATAGATAAAAAGTGGTGGATGCTTCAAAGATGGAGCGATGAATATGAAGAAAGAGTTGAAGAGTACATTAGTAAGGCTTTTGCTATTAAAGCACAAGGGAACCAGATTTGTTGTCCTTTCAATGTTTGTCATTATCGTTATTGGCAGTATAGAAATGTTGTTAGGGATCATATCATTATTAATTGTTTTGTTCCAAGAGCTGATAAGTTGTTAAACTTAGATATAAATATTGAAAAAGAACCGAATGTGACAGAAGAACATGATGCAATATTAGACATGAATAATGACATAGAGGGGTTGTTGCATGATACATTGAGAGAGAGGACGAATGAAGATGCAGAACAGTTTTATAGATTAATAGAAGAAGGTCAACAAGAATTATATCCACGTCGTTGCAAGAAATTTTCCAAACAGTCCTTTCTTATTCATCTATTTATATACAAGTGTGACCATAAGTTAAGCAACGTAGCAATGTCGGCTTTGTTAGGAGTATTTAGAGACAAGCTACCCGATGCAAATTTACCTAGGTCTTTTAATGAAGCAAAAAATGTTTTAAGAGTTTTAGGGCTAGATTGTCAGAAGATTGATGCTTGCCCTAATGACTGCATGTTGTATTCGGAGGAGCATGCAAATGCAACAAGTTGTTTGTTTGCAAGACTTCAAGGTGGAAAGTAACTAATAAAGAAAAGACTAATGGGAAGGATTATAAAATTCCTGCTAAAATTCTAAGGTATTTTCCAATTAAGAAAAGGTTGCAAAGGTTATTTATGTGCGGAAACTGCAAAGTACATGATATGGCATAAAAGAATGATTCAGAAGATGAGCTTTTACAGCATCCAAGGGATGGTGAAGCATGGAAAACATTTGACAAGAGATATTCAGACTTTGCCAAAGATGCTCGTAGTGTGAGGCTTGGATTAGCTTCAGACGGTTTAACCCATTCCACAATATGAGCATTGTACATAGTACGTGGCCAGTGATATTGATCAATTATAACTTACCTCCGTGGTTGCTTACGAAGCCTGAATTTTTGATGTTAGCATTGCTTATTCCCGGTCCCTTATCCCCGGAAATGATATTCATGTTTATTTGCAACCACTAATTAAGGATTTGAAAGAATTGTGGGAGGTTGGATTGGAAACTTATGACTCTTTAAGCAATCAAAGGTTTGATATGCATGCAGCATTGATGTCTACCATTAGTGACTTTCCTGCTTATGCAATGTTGTCTGGTTGGAGCACAAAAGGGAAACTTGCATGCCCTGCTTGTCATTATGAAACTGAATCTTGTTCTTTCAACAAAAGCCACAAGCATTGCTATATGGTCACCCTACTTTTTTAGATTTGTCCCACCCCTGGCGTCAATAAGAGATATTTATTGGAGTTACGGGGCAAAGGACCAACCAGTCGTTTAACAGGAATCAAAACTAAGGAGTTACTTTGTGATTTTCGAAATAAATGTGAAAAGTTGCAAAAGATAACGAAAACAAGAAAGGGAAGTTCCATGGAAAAGGGTACCAATATTTTTTGAACTTCCATATTGGAAGCATTGTTCACTTAGCCATAATATTGATGTAATGCATATTGAAAAAAATGTATGTGATAATATCATGGCAACACTGTTAGATTTACTTGGAAAGAGCAAAGATCATGCTAATGTTCGTCAAGATTTGAAATCCCTAAATTGGATGCCTGAACTTCATCCTCAAGTACTAGAAGATGGTAAGGATGTATCCCCAAATTCACGCTTCTTGATGTCATTAGAAGAGAAGCGATTGTTTTGCCAGGACATTAAAAATGCAAAGCTACCACTTGGAGATGCTTCAAATATGCTCGATGTGTGAAAGTTGGTGAAAGAAAGATAACTGGATATAAGAGTCATGATGCTCATTTTCTAATGCATTAATTGCTTCCTGTTGCAATCAAGATAACTTTGAGCAAAGATGTTGCAAAACCTTTGCTAAGGCTGGGTGCCTTTTTTAAGGGCATATGGAAGAAATCTATCGACCCCCAAGATCTCGACTATTTGCAAACTGAGATTGTTGAAACTCTTTGTCAGTTAGAAGAGATTTTCCCACCTACCTTCTTTGATGTCATGGTTCATTTACGAATTCACTCGGTGGAAGAAATTAAGCTTGGTGGTCTAGTCGGAATTAGGTGCATGTATGCAATGGAGAGTACCTCCGAGAGTTAAAATCTGATGTTCGGACCAAGCGTCCGGAGGGCTCAATAACTGAAGGATATTTGGCAAAAGAAGGTCTTGCATACTTGAATCGATTAACTAGTCCTTCAGATAATGTTGTTGATCCTAGTATCTCAAATCCATTATTTCCCCATATTGGGCGACCTATTAGAGGAAAGGGAAGGAATAGAAAGAAGAAGGATTATGGGTTTATGATGGATCATATTACACGGGCCCAAGTGCATGAATATGTCTTATTCAATTGTGATTCTAAGGAAGTTGAGAGATACATCGAGTAAGATAACTTAACATGCAATTTTTGCTAATTATTTTTCTTATTTTTTTTATCTTACTAATTATGATAGATACTAACGTATTTAATAAAATTACAGTGAACATAAGTTGTCTGTAAGCAGCCACTGGAAAAGAAAATGGGATACTGCGCATACTCATAGCAAGAATTTCATGGAGTGGTTTAGAGAGAAAGTTGATCTCAAGATTCAAGAAGGTGAAGAAATAACGGATCATATCAAATGGTTATCAAAAGGACCATCTTCGTTGCTAAGAAGTTCAGTGGCCACTCTGTTAACGGTTATAGGTTCCACACCATGAAACGAGAGAAAAATGGCGTAACTCAAAATAGTGGAGTCACCTTAACAGCTCTAACGCATAGTTTTGCTAGTAGTAGAGATCAAAATCCTGTTATGGGGGCTGTGAACTATTATGACTCGTTAAAAGATATTATTGAGATATCTTATCATAGTCACTTTAGTGTTGTCTTGTTTAGATGTGTGTGGTTTCATTTGGAAAAGGATGATTTTGGGATGAATGTCGTGAATAAGAATAAGAATATTTCACAAGGAGAACCGTTCATATTGCTATCTCAAGCATATTAATTTTTTTTATCGAGGATCCGTTTAAAGAGGGTTGGCATTATGCTATTCAAAATCTTCCTAGAGAACTTTCCGATGGTACTATATATGGCTTTTTTCTTTGGTATTCGCAATGAATTCATGTCAATATTGAATTACAATGCATGTGTCTAATTCATGATTTATCATCTCATAAAATATATCTTTACGGTTTTTTTTTTATTTTTGTAATATACAATAACGTTGATTGTCTCATTTCACCCCCACCCCCCTTGTATATGAAAAGGAATAGAGCCAAGCTTAATGTTGGACAACATCAGATTCCACCTTATGGAAGGCAAAGATTAGAGAATTTGAGGGTTAACGAAGAAAAATGGAAGCAAAAGGGTTTGGAAGTTTGGCAAACAAGTCACTACTCGACAACACTCAGGAGATTCTCAGTGGATGGAGAGATGATGAAATATTTTAATCTAAAGACAAGTACTTCACATCAAACTATGAGGGTTATGACGAGGAGAACGAAACTAAATAATGATGTGCGGTAACATACTATGGAGGTATGTGGTTTTTGCCGCGAGGCTTTGCATAACTTTCCGTTCCGCTTAATTTCTACCTGTATTTTATCATATTTTCTAGTGGTATTAATAGGTTATGTTGGCTTATTATGTGGTTAGCTAGAGTTTAATCAATCTTTCTATATATCTACCTCTAAGTATTATACCCTTATAGAATTGGTGCAAAAAATGGGACTAGAGGTTCATACTTCATAGTTAGCTAAAAGAGAGCATAGTCCTGTTTGGATTTGGTAAGTTGCTTCAATAAGGTGGATCTTAAAGGTTAGACTCATGCCACTACATTGTAGAGGACATGATTGTCCACCTGTGTTCTTGGAAACTGATGGTTTATAGCATGTTTTTTGATCAAGACTCTGCTTATGTAAAAAACTAAGCCTGCTTTCACTATGCCTCTATATCCTGGGTTATTGATCTCATGATCAATCAAAAGGTGTTTCAAATGCAACTAAATTTTGAGATATAATTTAACATATGGCAAATATATCAGTCCCTTAACCCAAAAAATTAGAGCATGATGAGCCAATAACTTAAACCAAAAGATTAGGAGTCGTAACAGTGTGCAATGACTTATGAGACAAATATCTGAGGTGAAATTCTTTTTCTTTTTTTCGTTGTGCTATGATAAATGTTCCTTGCTCGTTTGCTTCCGTCTCTAAGGACTTGCGAAATTGCCACTTTATCACCATGAAGTGAAACAGTACAACCTTCTTTGGCAGTGACATTAAGCAAGAAAGAAAAGCTTCACATAGGTTGCTTACACAAAGATGTGAAACAATCAAGTAAATCGATATCTGGTGGTCCAGTGACCTGAATAGGTCACCAAAACATTTCAAGGAACCCACTTTCTCTAGACAGTTTGAATGTCGACAAGGAGCAACTGCTTAAGTCCTAGGAGCAATTTATGAACTGAGTTTGCTGGGTCATTGGTGCCACTAGTATATTAAGCACCATAGGAAAAGCCGGTTACTAACTCCCTATTATTAAGAACTAGGTTTCCATCAGGTTTCAAACGTAACTGAAACATCCCTTTTGTGAAATTAGTTTTTGATCACCGAGAGTTAACTACCCAGTTATTTCCTTAAACTGACTAGGCAGCAAGGTGTCTGTGGGATTGTTAAAGCTCTGCCAAACTGAATTATCGTTGTTGCTTCTCTTAAGAGCGAAATTCCATGTATCATCCATGAAACCGTAGCTCACATCACCACCATCGCTAAGTTCATCAGAGGTGTCCCATAATAATACAAGATATAAAATAAATGAGCAGCGTGTCATCATCGAGTTACATCATCAATAACCACCACATGCTATAGGAGTATACATATAGTACAACAATACCTCATTCCCTCTTCTTCGCTCACGGCCCCCATGATTGGTATAACGAGTTTGAGATGGAGCTCCACCATTCATCTACAAAGAAAAGGATCTTGAGCAATCAAAGAGTTATATTTGCACACAAAACATATGTCCTTCTAAAGCCACATTAATATGGACAAATATCTGAGAGCTAAACAAGCAAAAGAGATTTATAAAGTTTATAATTCAAGACAGCAAGAGAAACATTTCAAAATGTACCTTTTAATTTGAAGGTGAAGGAAGCGGTAAAAGTGGTGCCTTAGTATCGGCTGATACTGGGACCATAGTTGTTGCTACAACTGAGACGGTTGATGGTTGTGCTGGGGACACATATGAGGATACCTGAACCATCTCAACGTCCTTCTGTTCTGTTTGTACAGTTCGTGCAGTATGTGAAATGGTGGGTCCAGGCTGTAAAAATTGACATGGAGTCACCAGTGCAGGTAAAGTGGATTTTCCCCCAACAGCAAATAAGGATTTAGACAAGTTCTTTAAAGGCATAGAAGTAGAAGAAAATGGATTTGCCTGGTTGGATATCAAAGGTGCAACAATACTTTTATTCAACGCTAGGTGACACCAAGGATGAGCTAGTACTCTGGGATACAACTGGTATGACTTGAGCTGGAGTTTTCAAAGGCATCATATTAGTTGAGGAGTCTGCAGCTAGAGAATAGGACTAGACACAAGATAGGATAAACTTCCGGAAACATTCTAATGGGAAATTCAGGAAAAAATATTTAGGAACGTTTAATAATTTACTCAACTATTATGCACAAAATTTCTTTATTTCCAATTGCTTGTGAATCACGTTGAATCATTAACTTTGCGTATCTTTTTCTGATGTTATTGTGCTATGTGGTTTCTTGTTTCTTGAGTTACTTCAAGTCTTTACATAATTACATGTATTGGGTCTTCTTTTGTTGAATGTTGATTCTTCATGTTGTTTGGAGTTCAGATAGTGCTAATATAAAATTTAATATTATCTGAATTTTACTAAGTGATTTTCAGATTGGTGCCATTATATGTTTCTTGTACGGTTTCAGGTGGAAAAAGAGGGAGTGAAGCACCCATTATCTCAACCATTATCTATGAGGGATTTTGTGCATAAAAATGGTCAACAAAACCAATGAGCAAAGGATAATACACAATTTGACAATGTCGAGCAAAATAGGCGAAAATCCATGGTCACTGCGCAACCTGCAAAACAACAAATGATAAAGCATATTGCACGACCTCAAAAGCAACAACCAAAGGGAAAGACACAAGAAAAGGAGTACTGTACTCCGAGTTCTATATCTTCGCTTGTTTAGGCAAAAGCAGTTAGAAAAGATTCGACACACCACAGACACGGAATCTCCTATTACTAATGGAATGACACAAGGAGCAAATTTGGAAATTTAGATTCCTTCCACTATAATAAGAAACGATGAAGTTGAACATGAATCAGAGTAACAACTAATAAATGAAGAAATAGAAGTGGAATCTCAACCAAATTAAATAATAGAGGAAGGTATATATCACACACTTCTCTAGATCACAGTTTTTTTTATCTCTATCTTATTATTTAAACTAATACCTTAACCTTAAATAACTTGTAAGAGTAATTAAAAAGCAACGAGGTCCAACAATGTTAACAAAGGTCCACTCGCGTACAAGAGAAGAGCGTGAAGCTATTGTATTGAACTCAATCGGCCAACCAGTTGGACCAACAAAAGAAGTTGTTGATGAATTTAGTCTCTTCTTGGGTACAGTTGCTAGGGATTTCGAGCTTGCACCTCTTAACTATAGAAAATTCAAACATTTGCCCACAATTGACAAAATATGGGATTATGTTTTGGTATGTTGCTTTCATTGTTTCTTTTCTATGTAAGCTGATTCATTGGACCAAATACCTACATATACTAATAATATGAGCTCATTCATTGGACCGAATACCTTATATACTACTAATTAATTGAGCTCATTCATTGTTGGGTTAGGAAAAGTACACGGTTCCTTATCAAGGGAAAAATGGGTTTTTGAATCTATCAATGCAAGTTCGCGTTGACATAAATGTAGGGTAAAGCAAAAGCACTACGATGCACATGAAACTGATGAGAAAAGGTGGGAAAATCGTCCAAAAAACAGTTTCTAGTTCCCAATTTAAAGATCTTTCGGAATACTGGAATTGTTCACTAATTGAGGTATATGATTTTCTTCTCTATGTAATTTTGTTCGTCTACTGTTGAACTTGTATGTTAACGTTTTTTTCTATTACAGAAAGAAGCAAAAAATTAATAAAGTCAATCGTGGATCACTAGATGATATGCATACTATGGGTCTGAATTCATATGCAATGTTACGTCATAAGTTGGTAGCAACTCAGTATCTTGATTTATAGTTCTTATTGTTCCATCCTTATATACTCTTAGAAAGTTATTGAATTACTGATTTGTATCTCTATAGCAACAAGAGGATCCAGATAAGCAAGAGCCTTCACAAGAAACGGTCTACAAAGAATCAAGGAAACGAAATCCTGAAAAGACATACCTCACCAATAACGAGAAAGCTATATCCAATATTGTGAGTTGGCATCACTAGGGGAAAAAAGGAAGGGCTACGCTGGAAGGGATGCGGTTTGAAAATCGCAGTCCTTTTAGTGAAGGGTTGCGGTTAACAAGAAAACGCAACCCTTCTTACTGTAAGAAGGGCTACGTTTTCTAGTTAACCGTAGTCCTATTTAGTGAAGGGTTGCAGTTAGCAGAAACCGCAGCCCTATAAGTAATAAATGGCTGCGGTTTTTGGGCTAACCGCAGCCCTTTATGGGGTTTTATTCGCGGGCTTAAAATGTTAATAAGCGGGTAGCTAGGGTTCTTAAAATCTCCTCCCTTCTCCCTCATTCTCTCTCCTCTCTCACCTTCAAAGACCCACGAAAGCCCTGATTTTTCGAATTCTTCCATGAATTCGTCTGGGTTTTGCTTAACGCGAGGTTGTCGGCAAAAAATTGAGCGACAAAGAAGGTAGCGACACTACCAAGGGAGGACAAGGAAAAGGAAAAGCTAAAGCGTCCAAAATCGATGTCTGAACTTTCTCCATTGTTAGGGTTTTTCAAGCTTCTATTATAATGGTTTGTGTTTCTGAAATATCTCACCATCTTTTTCTCTCTTTTTAATTGTAATTTCATCATTTTCTTGATTTTTATTTCTCTTTTTCTGTGTTTTGATGAGACTTTCAAAAGGAGAAATGGGGGTCGCAACAATGTCAATTTCTGAAGTGAAAACCTTCTTCTCCCTCTTTATTTGCTTCCTTCAGGCCCTAGTCCCAAATTTCCCTTTCCTTTTCATCCAAATTCATTTCTTATTTACTCATTTAGGTTGAGTAATACATTGAAATCTAGAAGTGGTTAACTTGTCTCTAAAACGAGTAACGAGAAGTCATGTAGCTGATGAGGAGCGAGAATGAGTTCATATTTGGTAGTGAGTAGTGTTACTTTGTGATTGATATATGGAGGAAACCATAATTTTTCATCGTTGGTTGCATTTCACTGCCAACAGACATAATTTTTTTGTCCCCCCTTATATGAAAGAAATTTATTGGAGCTTGCAATCTCATTACTCAAGTCATAAATGAATTCTTGGTTTTTCATATATATATGTAACTAGTTTTGGGACCCGTGCAAAAATGCACGGGAAGTGATTTGCTTAATAAAACAGAATTCTCAATGAAACCAATAGCAGACAACAAATACTGTAATGAAAGAATAAGTAAAAGTTATATTAACAAACATTACAAAAATGTGTATGAAGTTATACATTTTGGAACACTTCCTTGTAAACAACATTTGTAGTTGTTTTGCACACATTATTCTCTTTATCACAAATCAGAATTTTAAGTCCTTTTTTGCTCGTGACTCGGGAAATTGCGACATATAGCTGACCATGGCTGAAAACAGGCCTCGGTAAATACAAATCGACGTGCGACAATGATTGTCCTTGACTTTTATTTATTGTCATGGCAAAACACACAGTCAAAGGAAATTGTCGTCTTTGAAATCTGATAGGAAATTTTGTTGAGTCAGACGGTGTTAGTGTCATTCATGGGATGAATACCTTGTCACCAACATTGCTCCCTGAAATGACAGTAGCTTCAATCACTCG